>NC_051216.1:1156403-1351403 GCF_015220715.1 Pygocentrus nattereri | reverse complement strand
AGAGCTGGGGGGCTCTGTATGAGAAGCTCCGCCCCTGATGGAGCTTTATTAGTTCTAGGTACCAGTAGTGAGCAGCACCTTGTGATCTAAGTAGGCGTGATGGTTCATAGTGGGAGAGAAAGTCACTCAGGCGCTGAGGGGCGAGTCCGTTTAGAGCTTTATAGGTCAGTAATAGGATTTTATAATCAATGTTCTAGTGATATTAGTTACATGTGTGTTGAAGGACAGATCAGCGTCCATCACGACACCAAGATTTAACAGATGAGCTCGATGCAGCTGAGGGGTTGTTAAGTTTAAGTGTTGAGTTAGACAGTTTGTTTCTAGCTGCTTTTGGACCAAGAAGCAGGACCTCTGTTTCATCAGAGTTAAGTAGCAGAAAGTTACTAGACATCCAGTCTTTTACACAGTCCTCAATGTTGTCATCTGGTTTGCTTGATATATATAAGGTGTTTACTGACAATGGTGCCTAATGGTAGCACATATATTGTGAATAATATAGGTCCTAAAACAGAGCCTTGAGGAACACCATACTTTACTTTTACAAGGACAGATGATTCGCCCTTTACATTAATGAACTGATAGCGATCAGTGAGGTAGGACCTGAACCAGGAAAGAGCTGTTCCTGTTACCCCTACAGGGTTTTCTAGTCTATCTAGTAGGATAGACTGGTCTACTGTCTCAAATGCTGCACTAAGATCAAGGTGGACTAGCAGAGACACATTTCCTTTGTCAGAGAAAAATAAAAAGATCATTCACAGTTTTTACTAGTGCTGATCTGTACTGTGATGTGGCCTAAAACCAGACTGGACTTGGCTGAACTTCTGCTACTGGTTGGCTTTCTGCTCATGATTTAGTGACGCCCACAAGGCAAACAACAGTTCACAGATTGATCTGGGTCCACTGTCGAGTCTTGAGTGTCCAGTAGACAATACTCTAGCCCTAAATGATGTGGAAAAGCTGGTGCCTTTAGAACCTCCAGGCTGGACTCCTGTAACACCATTTTAGCTGGACGCTCCAACACCTTATTAAATAAGCTCCAACTGGTCCAGAGTGCAGCTGCAAAAAACTTTGACCATATATCCCCAATCCTGTCATCCTCACACCGTCTGCCTGTTAAATTTGGTGTAGAGTATAAAATCCTTCTGATAAAGTGTGAATCATTAAATGGCCCTGCAGTATCGTAGTGAATTCATTCAGTCATATGAACCCAAAATAACGACTCGCTGACGGTTCCTCAAATTAGAAAAACCACAGCAGGGGCTCAAGCTTTTTCCTACGTATCCCCAAAATTGTGGGATCATCTCCCGACCTCTGTTCGGGACTCAGGCTGATCTGCACCTCACCATCATGAACTGACCCTCATGAACTGACCCTCCTGCTGCTGCTGCACAAACTCAGTCCATCTAATTAACCGGTGCTCCAGCTGTTTTCCCTCGTTGTGAACTATAATACTTTATACTAATGCTGCTTGCTATCCGGTGTGGTCCAGAGGAGGATGGGAGCAAAGATGTCCTGTTGGTCTCAGCTGTTTTTTCCAGCAGGCTGAGCTGCAGGCATTACACTGTACAAATGTAAACCTACTAAACACCTGGCAGGTGTGACGGCTTCAGATAGGAGTCTGTGTACAAACTACATTCCTCACTGTTTCAACATGTTTTGCCTCTTTTCTTTCAAAACCATATTTACTGTGTGTAGCGCTTCAGTTCTGTCCTTCAGACTGAAGGTTCTTCTATAATGAAACGCTTATTTGAAGACGCATCAAACCTAAAACTGCTGCGAGCTGCAGGTGAACAGCATTGTGGGAATGACAGACAAAGTCCTGCACATCAAATTGGAAAGGAAAGGTTGTGTTAACCTGTTGGAAGCTCTAATCTAATGTGTTTTGTTTGGGTTGATTCTCAGTACCTGAACATCTGCTCCTCCCTCTGCTCCTCTCTTCCTCCTAAACACACAGATTAAACACAGACAGGCTGTTTTAGGAGTTTCCATTTGAGGATAAAATTGAGCTCCTGATTAAAACTGCATTTCATAGTAATAACCAGCTCACTCACTGAAGACAGACAGCAGCAGTAATAAGAGACAGAACCAGAGCAGAACCGACTCCAATGGTTCCCCACACAGCAAACTGCTTCCACAGCCCAGCTGAACAGAGATAAAGAACCTTTTAGAACATTTATACAGATAAACACTTTTAGAATAAAGTACTCTACAGCAGTTTAACTCCACCCATTCAGTCTACAGTAATATAGCCCCGCCCCTTAGGCTTACAGCAATTAAGCCCCGCCTGGTTCCCTACAGCTGTTTTGCCCCGCCCACTCCCAAAGTGATGCGATTGCTGTTCCTGCAGAAAATCTGTAGCAGATGCTACCGACCTGTCCTGCACTGCCCTGAGGAAAAACACAAAAGGCCTGATTTCTGACTAATAGTCTGATAAAAAGGCAGCATAACATCCCATAACACACCTGATGTAAGAGTCCATTCTGATGAGGTGGATGATCCGTATGGATTCTCTGCCATACAGTAGAAAACTCCATCTGCTCCTGCAGCTAAAGTTAAACTGGCTTCTTCTCCAACCTGTGTGATGTTCCCTCTTGTCTTCCTGAACCAGGTGTAAGAGCTGGCAGGGTTGGAGTCGCTGACACAGACCAGCGTGACGGAGCCGTTAACCTCAGTCTCAGATACAGATGGAGGTCTGGGAGAGTCTGAACGAGACAGAGACTCGACTAGTTACTGAGCTTCTTACACCCAGAGAAAAACATCATACAGAACAAACTGCTCTTACATAACACATCCAGACGGGAGGGTCCAGAGCGGCTCTGTCCGAGCTGGTTCTGAGCGGTGCAGTAGTAGAGTCCGCTGTGCTGGGAGCTGATGCTGGTGATGCTGTAACTCTGTCCTGTTCCCAGCTCTACGTCTGAGCTCTGATTAAACCAGGAGTAGGAGAGAACAGGAGGGTTTGCATCACTGCTGCAGGTCAGAGTCACTGAATCTCCCTCCATTATCTGTCCAGAGGGAAGAATGACCGCTCTGGTGGTCTTAGGGGAGTCTGAATGGAAAGGTGATGAACATTCAGGTGTTGCGTATATAAATAAAGCTGTTCTACAATGAAGCAGGATCACTGTTATTCTTTATTAAGTTGTTTGGTGTTTGAAAAGCTGCTGAATTTATAATTATTACGTTTATTAACACGGCAGCATAGACAGAAATACATTTTCAGGCAGGCCTGTTAAAAAGGGCCAGTTCATGTCCCACAACGTCTCAACATCAGGATACAGCTTGTTCCTGACAGCAGTGCAGTCACCCTACATATTCCAAGGCTTCTGCTCGGCAGTGATAAATAAACAATAATAAGACTTCATCAAACCATCAGACATCTTAGGCTAAAGCGTACTGCCTCAGCAGGCATGAAATATGTTCCTGAACCATTTATAGCAGTGCATGTCTGAGGTGTCACTGAGCAAGACACCTAACCCCCAACTGCTCCCCAGGTGCCGTGGATAGGGCTGCCCACCACTCCGGGCAAGTGTGCTCACTGCCCCCTAGTGTGTGTATTCACTAGTGTGTATGTGGTGTTTCATTTCACGGATGGGTTAAATGTGGAGGTGAAATTTCCCTGTTGGGATGAATAAGTTTCACTTAAACTTAAAAACTTAACTAGACATTTAATTTTTAAATGTCCTTTATAGCTTTTACTGTAAAAGAGCTTTGTAAGGACCAAATTCACCAAAAACCAACAATGACAAAAAAAATTTAATTCATTTTGGCTTTTTCAGATCTTTGTCTTTCAAAGGCAGGATTCACAGAAAACCAATCAAATTTCATCTTTAATGCAGCTTAATAAACATTCTATGCTCATTTGATTGGGTAGGTCTGCAATCGATTTGGGTGAGTCCAGGCCTGCCGCGGCCTAACAGTGGTAACGTGGCTGGTGTGGTTTTTCCGCTGGGGCGGTTCTGTTATTCCAGTCTAAATCAGAGGCCCAGTCTCATACCTGCACTCTGCTGCCTTGTTCTACCCACACTGTCAGTCCACTCTTCCACATCACCTCTACTGCTTTAATACCTGCGATCCTTCACAACCTGGATTAGGACCTTCCTCACACCATCACTCGACTCGGTTCTAAAACTCTTATTCATGCAGGTTCCTCTATTCTACTTCAGTGCTATTTACTCCCTCTTGTGGAGAACCTTCAACCTGATCAGCTTAGGTGAGTGTGAGGTACAAGCTGGTCCATGAAGTGTTTCACATCTAAAACTGGAGCCCCAAATGTATTAATATGCATGTTTTGTAGTTGTTATACATTTAAAATGACAGACAGGCAGCATGGAGAACATGATAAAACCACCCATGACTAAACGGCTGCACAGCCCATATGACCAGCATCACCTCATCTGCTTGGAGATAAACAGCACAAGACCTACTGAGCTCCATCACAACCAGCCTGTTCAATCAGCACAGCATTCAACACCTTACACTAAATAAGAGACCAACACAAGATAAAAGGGATTGTAGCAAAATCACACCAACATATACAGACCTTTAGCTAAAGAGTTCAAAGTTCACAACAACCAAAATCACAAATACTCACAGCAGAAATAAACCAGATTAAAATACTACAGCATATAAAATCCCTTCAGTGTTACTGACCAGCACTGGCCTCTGTCCCATTTACACTTGATTTAATCTGCTTATCAATTAATCTTCCAGCATGAATTTTCTCCAATAGATTAAACATCAGTCCCTCAGCTGCATCAGCAGCTGTTATATTAGCTGGTTCTGCTAAATCTGGCACCAGAACCTTCTGATAGGAAAAAACGAGGCCAGTTGTTCTTAAACCAACGTGTAAATTTGGCCTGTCAGCACTGACTAGACTGGTCAAGACCGTTTCCTTAAGCGTCCTGAGCCAGTGTTTCTCTGCACTGCTGACTGGCTGAGGGCAGAGCACTGAATCTGATGGAGGAGTTAGGAGTATAAAGGGTTCTGTAACCGGCGCCCAGTGACATGGACGGAGATCACGGCCACAGATCCTACAGCTGTAAACTGGACCGCCCCTCCGGTTTCACTGATCAAAGGCCTCAGTGTTTAGGAGAAAACATTGTGACTTATTTCAACACAATTATTTCTTATTTTTTGCTCACTGTAATGAAAAGGGTGGCGTTCCACTGCCCATAATGGAGGCAGCGTCTCTGAGCTCTGCTCTGATAAATCATTCCTGACCAGTGGTTCCACTGGTTAATAGTAAATACGTTGAGTCAGATGTGCTGGAGAAGGAAAAACACCCCAAACACTGCTTTAGATTACTGAACAGATTATTAATACACATGATAATCTGCACTCACACACTGGAGGAGAGTGGAGACGACTGCCTCTAACAGCACAGCTGTAGCTGACCGCTTCACTGACCACAGCTACAGGGCAGGAGGCAGATTCACACTCAGATACAGGCTGTCCGTTCCTGTACCAGATGTAGGTGGGGTTGTTGGGCAGAGTGCAGGTGGAGCTGCAGGTCAGTGTTACTGTCTGTCCCTCTGACGCTGTGACTGCAGGACCTTCCACTTTCACCTGCAGGCCTTTATCAAAAACACCTGAAATACAATAAATGAATTATAGATAAAAACATTATGCATAAAAAATTAAACAATCAAAAACACAAACTGAATTATATTAGAACTGTATAATCAGCGTCTCTCAGAGTGACTGAACATGAGTTCACTGTAATCCAGTGGAAGCTGCCAGTGAGATGATCGAGCGAGTGCAGGATGTTCTGGAGGTTCTGTTCTGTTCTGAGGGCAGATTAAAGTGAGGTCTTACAGACGGCAGGAGAGCCGAGCTCCTCGTATCCTTTCACAGCGCAGGAGTAGCTGCCAGCATCCACAGTTCTGTCTCTCAGCTCCAGTTCATTTCTGTTCTGGTCAGATACAGGCTGTCCGTTCCTGTACCAGATGTAGGTGGGGTTGTTGGGCAGAGTGCAGGTGGAGCTGCAGGTCAGCTTCTTTACTCCTCCATCTGTATCTGACACTGTAACCTTCAGATCTGCAGGTGATTTTAAACAAGGTTTAGTGTTATTTTCATCTGTAGACACTCTTCCAGTTAACTCCCCTCACTGTATGTTATCTAGTAGGGGTGTGTATGGACACTCGGTTCACTGTTCCAGGGGTCAGTATCTGAACACTGAAATCACTGCTGGGGTATTTCTTACGCTGCATAATGTAAAGTCAGGGAGGAAATAATACAGATCAACTTCCTTTTTCCTTCCCTGAGATTATCTGACTATCCACTCATTCACCCTTACAGACACTGGAATATCGGAATCAGTCAGAATGCAGGTCTTTATTATCCAGAGTTACCTGTGACAGACAGAGTGACTCCAGGTCTGCCAGAGTATCTGCCGTCAGGATGATCAGTGTAGAATCTGAAGCTGTATGTGTGAGCGTCGCTCTCTCTCAGGTCAGTGATGGTCATTCTACAGGAGTTCAGGGTCCGGCTGTACTGCACTCTCCCCTCATACTGATCAGACTCTCGTACATCCTCAGGCTCAGCACCAAACTTCCACTGACTTTCAATGAACCAGAGTGATCTATTCACTGTGAGTCCTTCAGGGTGTTTATAAGAGCAGGACAGATCAACTGATGATCCTTTCAGACCACAGACACGTCCAGGAGTGTAGATCACTCCCCACTGCTGATCAAGCAGTTCACCTGGAACACAGAGTCACAGCCAGGAAGGAGGAATTTTATAATATTAGAATATCAGTCTGCTACTGAGTAACAACACTATCCAGCGTTATACCCTCAGAAACAACCTTTGCTTTATAAAATGATGAATGTAGCTCTTTATAACTGTTTGAAGTCCCAGTCGTTCTGCTGTCTAACATCTCCAAAGAATGACCCTCATTAAAAGTCCATGTAGAGGTGTAACTAAAGCTCTTCCTCTCAGAAAAGCTGAGGGAACAGCAGAGAGACACTGGCAGTGAGACAGACAGAGACAGTGAGAGAGAAACGTACTACAGTAAATACACATTGCTATGGCCTCAGGGAAAAGCCTGGACCCCGACTGGACTGGGAGCAGATCGGAGGAGTGAAGATGGGATTATAGACGCCCCAAACCACAGGATAATCTGGGGACATCGTTGTTTAGGATCCCTCTGATATTGGAGACCTTCTGCAATTTCAGATTTGGCCCAGTTATCCTGTAGTGTCTGTGTGGCTACCTGTCTGTCTGTGCCTGTCTGTCTGCCCTGTGATGGACTGGCAACCTGTCCAGGTTGAATCCTGCCTTCCACCCATTGCCAGTTGGGATGAGTTCCAGCTCCTCCGTGACCCAGAAGGATAAGCGGTTTAGACAACGTGTGCATTTTATTTTATTCACTACATTTAAATGTTTTGGGGCTTTTACCAGGGGGCGGGGCTTAGAGGAGGGCGGTCACCTGCAGTCTGTATTTGTAGCCTGATTTTGAGTGACAGGTCTTCTGAACAGCCTCTCAGCATTAACCGCCTCCAGCACGGGAGAACATGTGGTACTGAGAGCCGCTATGAGTGCAGCGCTGTTCCGATGTTGTGGACTGTGTTTTAAATTATTGATGAATCATGTTTATCAGTCTTGTGTCCAGCTGTGAAAAATGATGTCATTTGGGAAATTATATTTACAGAAATCAACAAAGTCTGTAAGATAAGATAAAAACGTCTCTTCTTTTCCATCAAACCCCTTTAAACCAGTTTATAAATCACTGCTTGTGTTGGTTTTCACCAGCTGGTCCAGCATTTCTGGATTCCCAGTCCTTCACCATCTACTCTGAAGCACTGACGCTGTGGAAACGTGTGTTTAGTGGGCTTTAACTCCGGCTGTGCTCGGCGTCTCACTCCTCCTGCAAGTTCATCAACCAGCTCATCTGAGTGTCTCTGATCATCATTTTCATCCTGCAGCTCCAAATTAATCTGAGCTCTGTACAAATTTAAGGAGCTTCAGAAGAAGAGAGATGAAATCTCCACCGGTCACTAAAGCAGCAGCTGAACTCATAATTAATCAGTTATTAATCAGCCTTTGATCAGCTGATAGCAGCAGCTGGCCAGTGCAGCTTCCCATAATGCACCTATAGGAGCCTAAATGTAGCCTAGAGCATTAGAATGTGATTATTGAAAATAATGCAATATTTAAGTTTATTATTAATTACAGTTAATTTTATTTGAAGGATTTGAAAGTTGATATGATATCATTTACAAGTTAAGGTACCTCAGCAACATATAAAAAATAATTGATGTATGTTGTTTAAGGATAGACATATAGAACAGAATGGTCGCCTCTTGATAGCTCTGCGCTGTGGGAGGGGCTAAGAGAGAGTAACAGAGGGGGGAGGGTAAACAGTGGTCTGTTCGCGCTGGAGAAGAAAAGATGGAGTGGTAAAGCCAAACAGTTTTTCGACCTCACTTTAGCTCTCCTTGTTGGTTAACTTTGGAACGAATTTTTGGAAAGGAATCTGTTTCAACCTGTCTTTCAAGCAGTAAAATGTTCAACTTTCAACCAAGTGGTTCTGTGGAATTTTTGTCGTATTCTTCCCTATTTTTTTTTTGGTGGACTTAAACCAAAGGGAGAGTGGTAGAGCGGCAAGCTAAGGCTCATTACTACATGGAAGCTATAGCATCTTCTGTTTAATTTCCATGTGATTGATCCGGTAAAATCAATCATTTGAAATGCGGTTCTGTGTGACGTCGTGACGAGTTCTCAGGGTTCTGATCGATTTCAGTGTGTAAATCCAGACCAACGGGAACTTCATGGCTGTTTGGAGTGGAAATGGAATGAATAAGGGGGGGGTCTGACTGTAAGGGGGGGGTCTGACTGGCTGTGAGGGGGGGATCTGACTGGCTGTAAGGGGGGATCTGACTAAGGGGGGATCTGACTGGCTGTAAGGGGGGGTCTGACTGGCTGTAAGGGGGGATCTGACTAAGGGGGGATCTGACTGGCTGTAAGGGGGGATCTGACTAAGGGGGGATCTGACTGGCTGTAAGGGGGGGTCTGACTGGCTGTAAGGGGGGATCTGACTAAGGGGGGAACTGACTGTAAGGGGGGGGATCTCACTGGCTGTAAGGGGGGATCTGACTGGCTGTAAGGGGGGGATCTGACTGGCTGTAAGGGGGGGATCTGAATGGCTGTAAGGGGGGATCTGACGCTGTAAGGGGGTCTCTGACTGTAAGGGGGTCTCTGACTGAACAGCACTGACCATATTAAGGTATTCCTGAGTCCATACAGTGACAGACATGATGTGGTTCATTATCACTGAGAACAATTTCCTGCATGTGTTTTAAACATTTTATAATTTAATAGTTTGTCTCTGGAAAGTTCTGGTGAAGCTTTAAGCAGACTGAACCTCTTCATTCTGAACATCATGAACGTTTACTAGAATTAAAGGTTCTGCCTGTGTTCTGTCCGGGTCATCCTGGAAAAGCTGCTTCCAGTTATCTGAGGATTTTATTGATCAGTGATCATGAAGTATCTCAGTATCACAGTTTGCAGTGACAGCGTTCAGATCTGGAGGAACGTTCTTCCTCAACGGAACGTCTGAAATCAGCACTGAAAGCTGCTTATTTGGTTCTGAATTTCTTCTAGAATTACTTTTCTTCAGTTTTGCTGACAGACTGACTGACACTCACACTTCTGCTGAGGGGCGGCGCGGTTCTGGACCTTACAGTAGTATCTGTCCTGGTCAGATGAGCTGGTGGAGATGAACCAAACTGTGGCTTCATATGAACATCCTATAATTTCTCTATTCCAGTATCCTGTATATCTGTATCTGTACCAGCTGTAGTAACAGTTCCCTTCAGGCCAGCAGGTGGAGCTACAGGTCTGTTTCACCACTGTCTGTCCTGCAGGTTTACAATCCACCTTCACCTGCAGAACTGAACACACACACACACACACACACACACACACACACACACACACACACACACACACACACACCCCATGTATCAAAATGTTGTGAAGCAGAAGTTTTATTAATGTGTTTATGAGCAGAAAAGACTTTGATCAGCAGTGTTTAACACTGTAGCTCCACTCAGAACATCAGATATCAGAGATATGAGCTTCACCTGCAGACAGTCTGAGTGGAGCCACAGTGTGAAACACTGCTGAGAACATTCAGAACATTCACTGGACAGTCAGTAAAGCTCCAGCGCTATGATTATATTTCATAGATTTCATTTCATATCAGAGAGAAAACATTTAAAGGGTCAACACACTACAAATTTCTCCTCTTCTGCTTTTCCCTCTGATGTCCACTTACACTGTTTGAGTGGATTAATGTCCCAAAACGTCTTCAGAATCTATTCATTTATAAATGTTTTGTTTAGTGACATCACAAAGAAAACGAGCAGTAAACCGGCCGCCTGTGTCGTTTATATGGACTGTCTGCGCTGAGGAGTGAACGCTATGACCCGGTCCGGGTTCAGAGACCAGCACACGACAAAATACCAAACAAAACTACTAACGGTTTAAAAATCCAACAAACCTGAAAAGAAAGACAGAAAATATTAAATCTTCCTGAACAAAAACACAAAACCCAGAGAAACAGAACCAAACCCAAACAATGGCAGCCAAACCCTCACCTGGAGAAGTTCTTACTAAAATACACTGAAAGGGAAAATATGTACAGAATATACCACAGGCTAGCGGGTTTAAATGGGCCGGGCTAAACCGGGTCAGAAGGCCGATTAGTCTGGGGCGACTGCTGTCAGGTCCAGGTTTAGAGTCACGTGGGCCTTAAACTCCACCGCTGTGTCTTCAATTCCTGGGTCATTTACAAACCACACGTCTGCCACTAGATGGCGCTGTAACTCAGGTTTAACTGAGGTTCATCTTAAACCTGGAAAAACCTGGTTTAGCTGAGTTTTAGGGTGAGGTTTCTGTAGTTTGATCAGATCTTCAGCTCCGTTGTTTAATATTCCATATCTGGACTCATATTCCTCCCACTACAGTGTTTCTTCACGGCATGTTCTAATTCCATGCTGTATCCCACACCTACAGTACTGCCCTCACCTGGAGGAAGCGTTAATCACAGCAGGACTGATTAGGCGTTTCAGAACGTGCTGCTCAGAGAAGCTCCAGATGACCCGAGTTAAGGCTAGTCACTGTTTCTGACTCTGAAGGGAAATTTAATTCATTCAAATATTTATTTTTATTTCCCCTGAGAAAGAAGAACAGTGGACTATTCAGACTGAGCAGCTCAGAATGATCAGCGATGTTAAGCAGAACGCATCACCTGCAGCGCCTCCGGCCCGGGATCAGCGCCTCCGGCCAGGAACACAGAGACACAAGCAGAACACGGACAGGGAAAAGGAGCAGAGCGTAACGATGTGTTTAAGCTCCACCGCAGCGCATTTCTGTCCCCAAACTTCTGCTTTTAACTGAGGAAGATCTGAACAGCGTCTGTTCTGTCACTTAAGCTCAGTTTCTACTGACTTGCTCCGCCCTGTAACAGAACCGAGAGCTGCTCAAAGACGTGTGAAGATGGTGGAGACTTCACAACCACAGAAGAGCTGACCTCAGTTTAAAACAGCTCCAAAGCTTTAACAGAGTTAATCACACAAATAAGCTCTGATGAAGATCTTCAGCTTAAAGCTGCAGTTAGTCTGAATGTTCTGGAAGTGTAAGAGATTATAAAACGGTATCAGTTATTAATCTTTAGCTCCTGCAGCTCTGCTGTTCGTTCTAAAGCCACTTCCTGAGACTGAATCGCGTCAAATGTTTTAAAATGTTCTGAAAAACACTGAAACTGTTAAATGTTGAAGGGTTTTTAGTCTCTACACGTTAATCTGACGCAGATGTAGATCAACGCTGTGGAGCACAAACACATTAAGAGCAGAAATGGAAATAAATGGAAAGTTTACCTGCCAGTAAAATGAGGATCAGTGCTGCTGGAATATTTACTGAGCTCTGGGAAAACATGGCAGCATCGCTCTTCAGACCCAGCGGATACCTGAAGGTCCAGAAGGTCCAGAAGCTCCTCACTCTGACTCTCCTACACTTATGAACTGCTCTGATCTCAGCAGAGAGAAAGTCAGCAGAGACACTGAAGACGTGATCTGCACTGTGTGGTCTGTCGTCGCTCCTCCCCTTTCAGCTCAGAGTCGCTTCCTCTTCCACTCGACTCCCTCAGAAAGACGTCTGAGTGAGATCATTTTATTTCTGTGATTCTCTGTGAGGATCATCTCATCACGTCACATCAGAACCCACTGCCATACATTAAAGTCCAGAACGCCACCACTTCAGAGAGGAAAGGGTCAGTTATGATAGCAGTGATATGAGATGAAGCTCCTCTTCTAAACGGCTCTATTTCTGTCCTTTTATCTCCAGAAGGGTTCATGATGTTCTAGCAGGTTTGGACTCTCCTGGGTCCTGATATTCAACTTCAAACACCTTCACCTGTTTGGTGGCCATCATAAACGCTGCTCTCTCACTGTTACAGTACAGTTCCTATTTTTTTGCCGAGTTTAGATTAGATTCAGTTGTCACTGTGCAGAATAAGAGAAATAAAACATTAGATTTTTTGTGTTTTACTTCGGCCGTTTTCCTTTTCTTTTCTTTTCAATTCAGTAAATTACAGTAAGACAGAAACTACAGATTTTATAGTTTTCTCTCAATAATCATTAGGGAATATTTCAAAACAGGCATTTTAGGATGTGCTTTTAATGAAAACTGGTAACTGAAACTCTGAGGACCAGCACATGAGAGATGAGCTTATCTTCACCATCAGCTGTTAGATTATATTTACACTAATGTTCGCCCTCAATCACGTGACCAACACTTCACACGCAGAGCGGCTGCTGTGACCGTTTACCAGAAACAGACGTCTTTATTTTGGTCATTTCAGAGAATCTCATGCAGGCGACATCCATTCATGCCTAAATCTGAACAGCAGCAAACAGCTTCTTTAATTTGGTTCCACACAATAATAGTCTGAGTGTAGAGAGCTAAAGCCAGCTTAGAGAACCTTTAGATGGGAGCAGGTTTAAAACTAAGAATCCAGACTAAAAACAGAGCCAAATGCTGTTAAAACCTCCACTGTTCAAGCTCTAAACACGGTCGTCTGTTTGTTGGGAATGGCCATCAGAACAAACGCTGCTCTCTTGCTGTGCATCAAGTTAAACACTAACAGTCCAGAGTTTCTGCTACCGGCTCGTTCGGGTACGGCCATGGCAGTGGTGATGGACTTACATGTGTAGATAAGCAACATATGTGCTTACTGAGTTACCCTGGGTTGGGTTATGGGGTAGTTGTGCAGGGTTAGTGCCAAACGGCAGTGTTTCAAATCACCCTGGTATTCGGGGGTCCTAACTCACTCATCATAGGGGGACTGATGCTTTGGTTTAACAGTTCTTCTTCTGGAAATGAAATCTTACACGTCTCTTCTGCCTTCAGTGTGACAAATGTGGAAGAGCTCACTCTTTACACCAAACTCTTGGTACATTTGGGTAAGTTTTGCAAATATGTCATGGCAGGGGGGTCCAAGATGCCTAGGGCCCCCCGTATTTCACACCTAGCCAAAGGTCATGTAGAGATGTGTGGTTATTGATGACCTACCTGCTATCCCGGCAGTTTCAGCCAGCACTGAGCGGTGGGTTTCCCCTGCTGCTGGGTCAACGAGCCGAGCCAAGTACTACAAAAGAGAGGAGGAGCTGGTGATGGAACAGAAGCTCAGAAGACCAGCATTAGAGAGAGATGAGCTTATCTGACACCATCAGCGTCTAGAACTATTGAACTAACACTGTCAGTCACATGACCGACCCTTCACACACACAGAGCCGCTGCACTCACCATTTAGCAGAAACTGTCGTTTTTATTTTAAGGTCAATCTGAAGGTCATAAGCAGCCGTTCTGAGTCTGCAGGACTTTAAAACCATCCATCATCATTCTCACATTATGAGCTGATCGGCTGTCAAACTTTATTTGGTGACAGTGCAGGTGTGGAGAGTTAAAACCAGCTTAAATAACTTCAGATGCTTTTCAAAACATTCCAGCCAATAAAGAAGAACTCATTGGTTGATCACTGATCATTATGGATGACTATGGGTGTGATGAAAACCACATTAGCTGACATTAATTGTGAAGGGTGTAAAATACTGTAGTTGTTACGCCCCTGAGAGGGGGAATGATAGAGAATTAGCTTTAGAGCAAACAAGACACGATGCGTACTGCTCACAGCTGCCCATAGATCCCAGGCTCGACCAATCGATTACACAGTAAAGGCTCACATAGTGTTTTGTAACAGTGTTAAGAGTTGAAAACGTACTCTTTTCTTAGAACATACCCCTTTTTTTTCTTTTTTTTTAATGCGTCACACCCCCCCCCTCAATCCCGACATCAAAAGTTTTGTTTAGACCTTGCATCAGACATACATTCAATGGTCAGAACATTCAAATAAAATGTCCTCCTTAAAGTAAGTCCACACTGCACATGGCAAATGTATTGACTAAGAGTCCATTAACCCAATCAGTGTGTTTCTGTATATAGATTTTTTTCCTTTCAACAGTCTGTCCAGCAAATATGTATGCACAAACACTTTGCTCATTCACAGTTCCAGTGTTGTGTATATGTGAAAGCAGTCCACCAGCTCAACAGTCCTTGACCGCAGTAATTTTGTGTGTGTGTGTGTGTGTGTGTGTGTACAACAGTGTTGCTGATTCAACAGTCTTTAAATGTTGTGTTTGCATGTGCAAGCAGTCCAACATCCAACAGTCCATGCATGCTGTGATTGTGTGTATATGTGTAATGGCATTGCTGATTCAACAGTCTTGATGCATGTTGTGGTTGTGTGTATGTGTAAAGGTGTTGCTTGTTTAACAGTCCATGAGTGTGTTCTCTGCTCTATGGGTGTCTTCTACTCAGTACCCATGTAAGAGCACTGGCCAGTCGTGTCGTGGGGGGGGGTAAAACTGGGTAGGGTCCATGTACTCCCTCATTGTGCATACCAGATCTTCAGGCAACAGCAGTTGGGGGTGAGTGTCACTTTCTGGGAGTGATACATAGTAACAAACTGGATTACCCAGCTGGTCATAAGTGAATAGTTTTGGTGCTCGCCTTTCCCTTCTCGGTCTCTGATGCTGATGCTCGCCATAATCATCATTAACAGCAGTGGACAGAGGGAGTGATGTGTCCTTTCCCAAGATACTTTCCTGTTGCACTGGCAGTCCCTCTTGAGCAGACTCCTCTAACTCGATGTCCTGATCCACTGTGCAGTCTCCGTCTTGGGCCTCACTTTGCGGGAGTTCATTTTCTGATCCAGTAACTGGACTCTCAGCATTCACTGTTGGCTCATGGGCTGTAGGCCGACTCTCACATTCAGTGTTAACACCATCATGAGGCTGTGTTTTAGGTATATAGCAGTATCCATAGTCATCTTCTTCACTATCAACCTCTGCTTGGATCTCCTCTTCGCCTTCAGTATTTGCTCCAGCTCCTACTTTTCTCCTTGAGCTTGCTGTCTTGAGTTGGATCTCCAGTGGTAAATAATCACATGGCAACAACAGATTGCGGTGGAGAATCCTGCTTTCTCTCCCCTTCCCTAATTCTGGAACAACTTCATAGATTGGGAGATCGTTATTCACCTGGCAAATAACTTTGTGGATGCGATCTTCCCAATGGTTTCGGAGTTTCCCTGTCCCACCTCTGGGTGTCAAATTTCTCACAAGGACACGATCACCTTCCTGCAACACAGAAGTCCTGCTTTTCTTATCATGGTTTCTTTTACCTCTCGGCAGACTTTTGGGCATTCTCTTGTGTGACCTCATAGGCTTCCTGCATCCCAGATTTCCATCTCTTCATATGTTCCTGATGATCACTTGTCCCACTCTCAGGAGTTAGGCGAAACAAAAGATCAATTGGAGGTCTCAGGGGTCGTCCATAAGAAGAAAAAAAGGAGAAAACCCAGTGACTTCACTGCGGGTACAATTGTAAGCATACACAAGCTTGTTAAACGAATTTTTCCAGTTTGACTTTTCTCTTTCTTACAGCGTCTTCAACATCTGGAGGAGGGTCCTGTTAAAGCGCTCCACTTGGCCGTTCCCTTGAGGGTGATAGGGAGTCGTCCTAGAGCTTAACACACCACAGTTTCTCTTTAGTTGTGCAAACAGCTGATTTTCGAATTCCCCTCCCTGATCGTGGTGTATGCGCATAGGAAACCCAAACTTCAACGCATAGTCACCAAAGACTTTGTCAGCTACAGTTTTGGCCGATTTTGACGTTGTAGCGTACGCCTGCGCAAAGCGAGTGAAATGGTCAATTACTACGAAGACATATTCGTAACCACCTGAACATCTGTCTATGTGAAGGAAGTCAACTGACACCAGTTCAAAGGGTTGAGTAGTGGTAATGCTTGTAAGAGGAGCCCTAGTTTCTCTACTGGGTTTCTTCTGTTTTTAAGATCCAACAAGGAGAACAGAACATTTTCCTCCACAGCTTTCAGTGGAACCGGCCTTAACCCAGTGAAACGGGTCGGTACCGTGTGGGTTTAGCGCGTTATATTAGCGTTTAGCCGAGTTAAACCCGCTTTACACTGAGCCGTCCTGCCAGGAAAGCTAACGAGGATTAGCGTGATGAGCTGCTGAGCGCTGAAACAGAGGAGGTGGTTTTCTGAGGAGAAACAGTGAAATAAACTCACCCAGATGTCCTGCTGAGCCGGGGGCTGAACTTCTGATCAACATTAGCGGGAGACTGATGAGGAGGCGGGGCTACACTGATGAGGAGGCGGAGCTACACGGGGAGACTGATGAGGAGGCGGGGCTAGACGGGGAGACTGGTGAGAAGGCGGAGCTACACGGTGAAACTGATGAGGCGGGGCTACACGGAGAGACTGATGAGGAGGCGGGGCTAAACGGGGAGACTGATGAGGAGGCGGGGCTACACGGGGAGACTGATAAGGAGGCGGAGCTACACGGGGAGACTGATGAGGAGGCGGGGCTACACGGGGAGACTGATGAGGAGGCGGGGCTACATGGGGAGACTGATGAGGAGGCGGGGCTACACGGGGAGACTGATGAGGAGGCGGGGCTACACGGGGAGACTGATGAGGAGGCGGGGCTACACGGGAGACTGATGAGGAGGCGGGGCTACACGGGGAGACTGATGAGGAGGCGGGGCTACACGGGGAGACTGATGAGGAGGCGGGGCTACACGGGGAGACTGATGAGGAGGCGGGGCTACACGGGAGACTGATGAGGAGGCGGGGCTAAACAAGGAAACTGAAGAATCTCTCAGCTGTTCATTAAACAGGAAACAGAAGCTGCTTCCAAACTTTATTATCGGTGTTTTAGCAGCACATTCAGAACAACGACAGCACAGCTAGAAAAGAGTTTAAGAGGATCTACTAACCTAAACAATGAGAACAAGAGGAAAACTACAGAGAAGAAACTGAAAATATACAAACTCTACATTAATAAATCTGATTTACACAGTGACATTTTAACTCAAACTGGATCCAAATCATCTCAACTCTGTTCACACTGAGCGATCAGAACCGCCTGGTTCTGGTCCGTGTTTGGATCATCATGGTGTATAACAGCACTACAGTGAATAAAGACCCTTCATAAACAGAAGCTCCTCTGACTGATCTGAGAGAATCTCTCTGACTTTAGGAGATCATCTGATGTGTTTTGAGCTCTAGAAGCTCTTTAATCCTCAGAAATCCTCCGTACGCCTCTTTAATGTTCTGTCCATAGAGCTGAAGCTGCAGTGGTGAATGAAGAGTAAATGAACAGCTGTTAGTTCTCGTTCTCTGGAGCTCTTCTCATCGCTGGGTGAGGACGGACAACCTGGAAAACAGGAGATCTTAGGGACTTTCATGAAGCTCAACCAGAGAATGAAGGAACACACAGAGTGCAGACTTAGTCAGAGCGTCGTAATCAGACGTCCTGGTTTCAGGGTTCAGGGCTGAGTACGTGTCACTGGGAGAGTCTCTAACAGGCTGAGGGTAAAAACACAAGCTCACAGAACTGAACGCCCCCTGCAGGCTGACTGTCAGAATCAGTGACGGGCATTTCAGTCAAATCTGGTCTTCAGTCTGTAATAAAATTCTAAAGTCATTTCTACACGATTTCACCTTCAGGGGTTTAGACTACTGTAACTCTCTACCTGAGAGGCAGGAGTTCTTTAAAACATCGGAAATTAGAGCCAGCAGTCCTGACGTGTGACGTGCTGTGAAATTATAAATCTAAACACACTAATAACCACAGTAATGTTCACACACACCAGACTTACTGTGAGAGTGTCGTAGTCGGAGGACCTGGTGGTGGAGTTCAGAGCTGAGTACGTGTCGCTGGCAGAGTCTCTAACCTGCTGTAAAACACCAGAATATTGCAGCGTGTTTAATAAGGGTTTGGGTCATGTTAACCTCAGCTTGGGTTTTCTTGGCATTTGTTAACTTTTGTTAATATTTTAAAATTTTGTTAATTCATTAATAATTTTACGGAGACTCTTATTGGGGAAGGCGGGGCTGGGAGACACCCCGGGTTGTGGGTGGGTGTCCCTGAGCTGTGAGGGAGACATAATCTGAGAAAGAAAACAAGCTGAAGAATTCTGCTGATGTTCAGTTCAGCTGCCATGTACACATCAGGGTGCAGATGTAAACAAATCAAGCCCACAGGCAGCGTTTAACAGAAACCGTTAAGACTCCAAAATACTCCGCTAAAGCAGATTGGGAGGCTTTCCATGCTAAATTTGAACTGGACGCCAAGTAGCAAGAGTGGTCTGATGTCTGGGCAGTGATGCGGCCCAAATTCCTTCAGTCTAAACCGTGAAACTGGTGAAGACAGGCAGGGGAACCATTAAGGAACCTCAGTTATATGGGCTCACGATCCCACGCCGTCTCCTGTACAGAGCAAATCTACCCAAGACCAGTTCCACTACACACAGTCTCCAGCTGGGCTGCTCATCCACACACAGCTGGCCCACCCACACAATGTGACTGAGGCCCTGGAGTCGGTGCTGGAGAGAGAAATGGTGAGTCCAGGAGCTTCATGGTGCACAGATGTCACCATTCCTGCAGTCGGAGTTCTGGAGTAGCCAGTGTGGATGCAGGAGACGACGTAAATGACCTGAAGACTGGCACTCCCGGGAGCCACACAGACAATGGCATGGTGCTGCACACACACACACACACACACACACACACACACACACACACACACACACACACACACACACAGAGAGAGAGAGAGACACACACACACACACACACACACACACACACACACACACACAGAGACAGACACACACACACACAGAGACAGACACACACACACACACACACACACACACACACAGAGAGAGAGAGAGACACACACACACACACACACACACACACACACACACACACAGAGAGAGAGAGAGAGACACACACACACACACACACACACACACACACACACTCTCCCACACACACACAGAGCAGACTCACAGTCAGAGTGTCGTAGTCGGAGGACCTGGCGTTGGGGTTCAGAGCCGAGTACGTGTCGTCTCCACACTTCGGAGCCTTTCAGAGAGACGAGGAGAAACAGCTTCAGTTTCTATTCAGGACCAGTCAGAGATTCTCACACAGGTACAGTGTTTAAGCTGAGGGTGCTGAAACGTTAAAGCCCCTGTCTGCTCATTTTCAGGATTTTCTTTTATGATCTAGAGTTTGTGATATTTTTATTCTGAACTGTCAGAGAAAAAATTTCTTTAAATTACATTTTTGCCTTTTGTCTCTGTTTGATTTGAGTTGGGTGGGACTACATTTGGCACAGCTGATCTGTCAGAGTGCCACTCAGAGTTAATCAGTATTACAGGAAGAAAAGAAAATCCAGGTCGGAGCCCCAATGAGCGTCGCCAGCGGCGACAGGGGCACGGAAAAACTCCCTAAAGAGGAAGAAACCTTGAGAGGAACCAAGACTCAGAAGGGGAACCCATCCTCCTACGGTCCACACCGGATAGCAAACATTATTAGTATAAAGTTTATAGTACAAAGTGGGAAAAGAGAAGCAGCGATTAACTTGATTAGTTTATGATTGTGCAGCAGCATCTGAGGGTGAGGAGCATCTGAGGGTGAGGAGCATCTGAGGGTGAGGACTGCACAGCGTTGTAATGCAAGAAGCTCAGTGGTGGTCAAGCTGGTCCAGAAGGCTGGTGAGCAGCGGCGCCTGATAAAGGCAGAAGAGGCAGCAGCATCAGACGCACAGGATGGGCAGCTGATCAACTCGGCAGAGAAAGGAAAGAAAGACGCGGTCAGTTCTGTAAAGAGTGACTGACCACAGAGTCAGTTCTGTAGAGAGTGGCTGACCACAGAGTCAGTTCTGTAAAGAGTGGCTGACCACAGAGTCAGTTCTGTAGAGAGTGGCTGACCACAGAGTCAGTTCTGTAAAGAGTGGCTGACCACAGAGTCAGTTCTGTAGAGAGTGGCTGACCACAGAGTCAGTTCTGTAAAGAGTGGCTGACCACAGAGTCAGTTCTGTAAAGAGTGGCTGACCACAGAGTCAGTTCTGTAAAGAATGACTGACCACAGATTACAGTATAACAGGGCAGCAGAGACTCCAGCAGGTCCAGATCTGACAGGGAGACTAAGCACCAAAGGCTCCACTATACAAGTGAGTTTTTAGCCTCGACTTAAAGACTGAGGCTGAGTCTGAGTCCTGAACATTAGCAGGAAGGTTATTCCAGAGCTGGGGGGCTTTGTATGAGAAGCTCTCCCCCCTGATGGAGCTTTATTAGTTCTAGATACCAGTAGTGAGCAGCACCTTGTGATCTAAGTAGGCGTGATGGTTCATAGTGGGAGAGAAGGTCACTCAGGTACTGAGGGGCGAGCCCGTTTAGAGCTTTATAGGTCAGTAATAGGATTTTATAATCAATGTGAAATTTAACTGGTAACCAGTGCAGGGCTGATAAAACTGGGCTGACCTGGTCAAACTTTCTGGCTCTTGTGAGACTCTGGCTGCAGCGTTCTGGACCAGCTGAAGCTTGTTGAGGCTTTTGCTGGGACGTCCAGACAGCAGGACATTACAGTGTCCAGCCTTGAAGTAATGAATGCATGAACTAGCTTTTCTGCTTCCTGTAGAGATCATGCATTTCTTAATTTAGCGATATTGTGGAGATGCAGGACGGCTGTTCTAGTGATATTAGTTATATGTGTGTTGAAGGACAGATCAGCGTCCATCACGACACCAAGACTTTTAACAGATGAGCTTGAAGCAGCTGAGAGATTGTTAAGTTTGAGTGTTGAGTTAGACAGTTTGTTTCTAGCTGCTTTTGGACCAAGAAGCAGGACCTCTGTTTCATTAGAGTTAAGTAGCAGAAAGTTACTAAACACCCAGTCTTTTATGTCTTTTACACAGTCCTCAATGTTGTCATCTGGTTTGCTTGATATATATAAGGTTTTTACTGACAATGGTGCCTAATGGTAGCACATATATCGTGAATAATATAGGCCCTAAAACAGAGCCTTGTGGAACACCATACTTTACTTTTACAAGGACAGATGATTCGCCCTTTACATTAATGAACTGATAGCGATCAGTGAGGTAGGACCTGAACCAGGAAAGAGCTGTTCCTGTTACCCCTACAGGGTTTTCTAGTCTATCTAGTAGGATAGAGTGGTCTATTGTGTCAAATGCTGCACTAAGATCAAGGAGGACTAGCAGAGACACATTTCCTTTGTCAGAGAAAAATAAAAAGATCATTCACAGTTTTTACTAGTGCTGTTTCTGTGCTGTGATGTGGCCTAAAACCAGACTGGAATTTTTAATGTAGATGATTCCTATGAAAATAGGAGCTGAATTGTTTTACTACCACTTTTTCCAGGATCTTAGATATGAAGGGGAGATTCGAGATGGGTCTATAGTTTGATAGTTCACAGGGATCGAGGTTCGCTTTCTTAACCAGTGGTCTAATTACAATTAAAACACAATGAGGACCACAGAAATTCCTCCACTGTGTCCGCTAATCTGACCGCTGACTAATAACAGGAGCAGAGTCCAGCAGTTAGATGGTTACAGGTTATGGATATAACGTTAGTGCTGAGCGTTCAGTATCAGACATGATCCGTCTGATCTACCCATCGTCAGATAAAAGCCTGAGTTCTCCAACATGATCTGGAAATGTCATTAAATCTCTAAAATGACCAGCAGACAGTTTCTTCTCCTTTCTGCACTTGGGTCTCTCCAATTCGGAGAGCGGCTGAGCAGAGTGAAGTGGTCCGTTTTTCAGGGCGAGGGCTTAAACGTGCAGGGCTGAACTTCTGCTACTGGGTGGCTCTCTGCTCATGATTTAGTGACGCCCACAAGGCGAACAACAGTTCACAGATTGATCTGGGTCCACTGTCGAGTCTTGAGTGTCCAGTAGACAATACTCTAGCCCTAAATGATGTGGAAAAGCTGGTGCCTTTAGAACCTCCAGGCTGGACTCCTGTAACACCATTTTAGCTGGACGCTCCAACACCTTATTAAATAAGCTCCAACTGGTCCAGAGTGCAGCTGCAAAAAACTTTGACCATATATCCCCAATCCTGTCATCCTCACACCATCTGCCTGTTAAATTTGGTGTAGAGTATAAAATCCTTCTGATAAAGTGTGAATCATTAAATGGCCCTGCAGTATCGTAGTGAATTCATTCAGTCATATGAACCCAAAATAACGACTCGCTGACGGTTCCTCAGATTAGAAAAACCACAGCAGGGGCTCAAGCTTTTTCCTACGTATCCCCAAAATTGTGGGATCATCTCCCGACCTCTGTTCGGGACTCAGACACGCTCTCTACATTTAAAACTAGACTCAAAACTTTTCTGATCACATGAGCGTTTTACTAATATCAGCTGTTGCACTATTACTCACTAATATCTCTCCATAAATGGACCTGTCCTGTTAATCAATCTCTCTCTTTATTTCAGCCTCTGAGCGACGTCTGCCTGAGTTCCCACATGGGAGGCACCAGAGCTGCTAGAGTCACCAGAGCGCTCTGTTGGCTGATCTGCACCTGACCATCATGAACTGACCCTCATGAACTGACCCTCCTGCTGCTGCTGCACAAACTCAGTGTATCTAATTAACCGGGGCTCCAGCTGTTTTCCCTCGTTGTGAACTATAATACTTTATACTAATGCTGCTTGCTATCCGGTGTGGTCCAGAGGAGGATGGGAGCAAAGATGTCCTGTTGGTCTCAGCTGTTTTTTCCAGCAGGCTGAGCTGCAGGCATTACACTGTACAAATGTAAACCTACTAAACACCTGGCAGGTGTGACGGCTTCAGATAGGAGTCTGTGTACAAACTACATTCCTCACTGTTTCAACATGTTTTGCCTCTTTTCTTTCAAAACCATATTTACTGTGTGTAGCGCTTCAGTTCTGTCCTTCAGACTGAAGGTTCTTCTATAATGAAACGCTTATTTGAAGACGCATCAAACCTAAAACTGCTGCGAGCTGCAGGTGAACAGCATTGTGGGAATGACAGACAAAGTCCTGCACATCAAATTGGAAAGGAAAGGTTGTGTTAACCTGTTGGAAGCTCTAATCTAATGTGTTTTGTTTGGGTTGATTCTCAGTACCTGAACATCTGCTCCTCCCTCTGCTTCTCTCTTCCTCCTAAACACACAGATTAAACCCAGACAGGCTGTTTTAGGAGTTTCCATTTGAGGATAAAATTGAGCTCCTGATTAAAACTGCATTTCATAGTAATAACCAGCTCACTCACTGAAGACAGACAGCAGCAGTAATAAGAGACAGAACCAGAGCAGAACCGACTCCAACGGTTCCCCACACAGCAAACTGCTTCCACAGCCCAGCTGAACAGAGATAAAGAACCTTTTAGAACATTTATACAGATAAACCCTTTTAGAATAAAGTACTCTACAGCAGTTTGACTCCACCCATTCAGTCTACAGTAATATAGCCCCGCCCCTTAGGCCTACAGCAATTAAGCCCCGCCTGGTCAGGCTACAGCTATTTTGCCCCGCCCACTCCCAAAGTGATGCGATTGCTGTTCCTGCAGAAAATCTGTAGCAGATGCTACCGACCTGTCCTGCACTGCCCTGAGGAAAAACACAAAAGGCCTGATTTCTGACTAATAGTCTGATAAAAAGGCAGCATAACATCCCATAACACACCTGATGTAAGAGTCCATTCTGATGAGGTGGATGATCCGTATGGATTCTCTGCCGTACAGTAGAAAACTCCATCTGCTCCTGCAGCTAAAGTTAAACTGGCTCCTTCTCCAAACTGTGTGATGTTCCCTCTTGTCTTCCTGAACCAGGTGTAAGAGCTGGCAGGGTTGGAGTCGCTGACACAGACCAGCGTGACGGAGCCGTTAACCTCAGTCTCAGATACAGATGGAGGTCTGGGAGAGTCTGAACGAGACAGAGACTCGACTAGTTACTGAGCTTCTTACACCCAGAAAAAACATCATACAGAACAAACTGCTCTTACATAACACATCCAGACGGGAGGGTCCAGAGCGGCTCTGTCCGAGCTGGTTCTGAGCGGTGCAGTAGTAGAGTCCGCTGTGCTGGGAGCTGATGCTGGTGATGCTGTAACTCTGTCCTGTTCCCAGCTCTACGTCTGAGCTCTGATTAAACCAGGAGTAGGAGAGAACAGGAGGGTTTGCATCACTGCTGCAGGTCAGAGTCACTGAATCTCCCTCCACTGTCTGTCCAGGGGGAAGAATGACCGCTCTGGTGGTCTTAGGGGAGTCTGAATGGAAAGGTGATGAACATTCAGGTGTTGCGTATATAAATAAAGCTGTTCTACAATGAAGCAGGATCACTGTTATACTTTATTAAGTTGTTTGGTGTTTGAAAAGCTGCTGAATTTATAATTATTACGTTTATTAACACGGCAGCATAGACAGAAATACATTTTCAGGCAGGCCTGTTAAAAAGGGCCAGTTCATGTCCCACAACGTCTCAACATCAGGATACAGCTTGTTCCTGACAGCAGTGCAGTCACCCTACATATTCCAAGGCTTCTGCTCGGCAGTGATAAATAAACAATAATAAGACTTCATCAAACCATCAGACATCTTAGGCTAAAGCGTACTGCCTCAGCAGGCATGAAATATGTTCCTGAACCATTTATAGCAGTGCAAGTCTGAGGTGTCACTGAGCAAGACACCTAACCCCCAACTGCTCCCCGGGTGCCGTGGATAGGGCTGCCCACCACTCCGGGCAAGTGTGCTCACTGCCCCCTAGTGTGTATGTGGTGCATCACTTCACGGATGGGTTAAATGCGGAGGTGAAATTTCCCTGTTGGGATGAATAAGTTTCACTTAAACTTAAAAACTTAACTAGACATTTAATTTTTAAATGTCCTTTATAGCTTTTACTGTAAAAGAGCTTTGTAAGGACCAAATTCACCAAAAACCAACAATGACAAAAAAATGTAATTCATTTTGGCTTTTTCAGATCTTTGTCTTTCAAAGGCAGGACTCACAGAAAACCAAACAAATTTCATCTTTAATGCAGCTTAATAAACATTCTATGCTCATTTGATTGGGTAGGTCTGCAATCGATTTGGGTGAGTCCAGGCCTGCCGCGGCCTAACAGTGGTAACGTGGCTGGTGTGGTTTTTCCGCTGGGGCGGTTCTGTTATTCCAGTCTAAATCAGAGGCCCAGTCTCATACCTGCACTCTGCTGCCTTGTTCTACCCACACTGTGTCAGTTCCACTCTTCCACATCACCTCTACTGCTTTAATACCTGCGATCCTTCACAACCTGGATTAGGACCTTCCTCACACCATCACTCGACTCGGTTCTAAAACTCTTATTCATGCAGGTTCCTCTATTCTACTTCAGTGCTATTTACTCCCTCTTGTGGAGAACCTTCAACCTGATCAGCTTAGGTGAGTGTGAGGTACAAGCTGGTCCATGAAGTGATTTACATCTAAAACTGGAGCCCCAAATGTATTAATATGCATGTTTTGTAGTTGTTACACATTTAAAATGACAGACAGGCAGCACGGAGAACATGATAAAACCACCCATGACTAAACGGCTGCACAGCCCATATGACCAGCATCACCTCATCTGCTTGGAGATAAACAGCACAAGACCTACTGAGCTCCATCACAACCAGCCTGTTCAATCAGCACAGCATTCAACACCTTACACTAAATAAGAGACCAACACAAGAGAAAAGGGATTGTAGCAAAATCACACCAACATATACAGACCTTTAGCTAAAGAGTTCAAAGTTCACAACAACCAAAATCACAAATACTCACAGCAGAAATAAACCAGATTAAAATACTACAGCATATAAAATCCCTTCAGTGTTACTGACCAGCACTGGCCTCTGTCCCATTTACACTTGATTTAATCTGCTTATCAATTAATCTTCCAGCATGAATTTTCTCCAATAGATTAAACATCAGTCCCTCAGCTGCATCAGCAGCTGTTATATTAGCTGGTTCTGCTAAATCTGGCACCAGAACCTTCTGATAGGAAAAAACGAGGCCAGTTGTTCTTAAACCAACGTGTAAATTTGGCCTGTCAGCACTGACTAGACTGGTCAAGACCGTTTCCTTAAGCGTCCTGAGCCAGTGTTTCTCTGCACTGCTGACTGGCTGAGGGCAGAGCACTGAATCTGATGGAGGAGTTAGGAGTATAAAGGGTTCTGTAACCGGCGCCCAGTGACATGGACGGAGATCACGGCCACAGATCCTACAGCTGTAAACTGGACCGCCCCTCCGGTTTCACTGATCAAAGGCCTCAGTGTTTAGGAGAAAACATTGTGACTTATTTCAACACAATTATTTCTTATTTTTTGCTCACTGTAATGAAAAGGGTGGCGTTCCACTGCCCATAATGGAGGCAGCGTCTCTGAGCTCTGCTCTGATAAATCATTCCTGACCAGTGGTTCCACTGGTTAATAGTAAATACGTTGAGTCAGATGTGCTGGAGAAGGAAAAACACCCCAAACACTGCTTTAGATTACTGAACAGATTATTAATACACATGATAATCTGCACTCACACACTGGAGGAGAGTGGAGACGACTGCCTCTAACAGCACAGCTGTAGCTGACCGCTTCACTGACCACAGCTACAGGGCAGGAGGCAGATTCACACTCAGATACAGGCTGTCCGTTCCTGTACCAGATGTAGGTGGGGTTGTTGGGCAGAGTGCAGGTGGAGCTACAGGTCAGTGTTACTGTCTGTCCCTCTGACGCTGTGACTGCAGGACCTTCCACTTTCACCTGCAGGACTTTATCAAAAACACCTGAAATACAATAAATGAATTATAGATAAAAACATTATGCATAAAAAATTAAACAATCAAAACCACAAACTGAATTATATTAGAACTGTATAATCAGCGTCTCTCAGAGTGACTGAACATGAGTTCACTGTAATCCAGTGGAAGCTGCCAGTGAGATGATCGAGCGAGTGCAGGATGTTCTGGAGGTTCTGTTCTGTTCTGAGGGCAGATTAAAGTGAGGTCTTACAGACAGCAGGAGAGCCGAGCTCCTCGTATCCTTTCACAGCGCAGGAGTAGCTGCCAGCATCCACAGTTCTGTCTCTCAGCTCCAGTTCGTTTCTGTTCTGGTCAGATACAGGCTGTCCGTTCCTGTACCAGATGTAGGTGGTGGTGTTGGGCAGAGTGCAGGTGGAGCTGCAGGTCAGCTTCTTTACTCCTCCATCTGTATCTGACACTGTAACCTTCAGATCTGCAGGTGATTTTAAACAAGGTTTAATAATAATAATAGTAATAATAATAATAATAATATTAAATTACATTTATATAGCACCTTTCACAAAGGTCACTTCATAGAGCATGGGCAAAAAAAACACTAAGCAGTGGAGGAGGAAGAAAAATGTGCATTAAACAGAAAAATCTTTAAGTCAGATTTAAAAGAGGAAAGAGAAGAGCCTCCCTGAGGGATTGAGGAAGAGAATTCCAGAGTTTGGGGGCCGTGGCACTGAAGGACCTCCCTCCCAAGGTGGAAAGTCTGGTGCTGGGGCAGCAAGTAAGTTACTGCTAGAAGATCTGAGAGAGTGAGAGGGAGTGTAAGAGGTCAGCAGTTCTCTGAGGGAGGGGGGAGCAGGTTATGCAGGGCTTTGAAAGTGAGTAGTAAGATTTTAAACTTTATTCGGGACGGAACCGGCAGCCGGTGTAGCTGAGAGAGAACGGGGGTGATATGAGCTGAACGCTGAGTGGGTGAGAACTCCAGCTGCTGAGCTCTGACTGTCCTGTAGCTTTTGGATAGACTTTACAGGGAGACCAACAAAGAGGGAGTTACAGTAGTCGATGCGGGACACAATGAAGGCCTGAACCAGAGTTTTGGCATCTTTATCAGACAGGAACGGTCGGAGACGAGCAATGTTATGTAAATGAAAGAATGCAGTCTTGGTGAGGAATTTGATGTGCAGATCAAAATTGAGTGATGAGTCGAGTAAAACACCAAGATTTCTAATGACAGGTGCAGGCTTAACGAGCAGGCCATCAATACTAACTGAAAAATCGGATGACTTTGATAGTAGAGGTTTAGGGCCGACCAGTAAGACTTCAGTTTTATCAGTGTTCAGCATGAGAAAGTTATTATGCATCCAGAGCTTTAAATCAGAAATACAGTGAATTATTGTACTGGCAGGGGAATCTGAAGGTGTGAGTGTACTGAGATATAACTGAATATCATCAGCAGAACAATGGAAGTTTAGGCCATGGCTACGAATGATCTGGCCAAGGGGTGAAATGTAAATTAGGAAAAGTAGGGGTCCAAGAACTGAGCCCTGAGGGACACCACATCTAACAGGAGAGGAGGAGGATGTCTGTGGGCCTAATGTAATAAACTGGTGTCTGTCTGTAAGATATGACCTGAACCACTGTAAGGCTGTGTCAGTGATGCCAATAGAGAAAACACGAGAAATGAGAACATCATGATTAACAGTATCAAAAGCTGCACTTAAGTCGAGGAGAAGGAGAATACAGAGTGAACCACCATCAGCAGACTGGAGAAGATCATTAACGACTGGCAGAAGAGCGGTCTCAGTGCTGTGGTGAGTACGGACACCAGACTGGAATGGCTCATAGAGGGCACTATCACTCAGAAACGTCTGGAGTTGGGAAGCGACCACGGTGTGAGACGGGTCTGTAATTAGAAAGAGAAGTTGGGTCCGATTCAGGCTTCTTAAGTATCGGAGTAACAGCAGCAATTTATCACTGTAGCAACTGGGGTGTGGATTACAGATGAACAGGCCTTGAGTAGAGGGGTGGGGGCAGGATGAACAGGCCTTGAGTAGAGGGGTGGGGGCAGGATGAACAGGCCTTGAGTAGAGGGGTGGGGGCAGGATGAACAGGCCTTGAGTAGAGGGGTGGGGGCAGGATGAACAGGCCTTGAGTAGAGGGGTGGGGGCAGGATGAACAGGTCTTGAGTAGAGGGGTGGGGGCAGGATGAACAGGCCTTGAATAGAGGGGTGGGGCAGGATGAACAGGTCTTGAGTAGAGGGGTGGGGGCAGGGTGAACAGGCCTTGAGTAGAGGGGTGGGGGCAGGATGAACAGGCCTTGAGTAGAGGGGTGGGGGCAGGATGAACAGGCCTTGAGTAGAGGGGTGGGGGCAGGATGAACAGGCCTTGAGTAGAGGGCTGGGGGCAGGATGAACAGGCCTTGAGTAGAGGGCTGGGGGCAGGATGAACAGGCCTTGAGTAGAGGGGTGGGGGCAGGATGAACAGGCCTTGAGTAGAGGGGTGGGGGCAGGATGAACAGGCCTTGAGTAGAGGGGTGGGGGCAGGATGAACAGGCCTTGAGTAGAGGAGTGGGGGCAGGATGAACAGGCCTTGAGTAGAGGGGTGGGGGCAGGATGAACATGCCTTGAGTAGAGGGGTGGGGGCAGGATAAACAGGTCTTGAGTAGAGGGGTGGGGGCAGGATGAACAGGCCTTGAGTAGAGGGGTGGGGGCAGGGTCAAGCTGACAGGAGTTTAGACTTAGTGATGAGCTCAGAGACAGAAAAGGAGTCAACAGGTGTGAAACAAGTCAGCTTTGTGTTCAAAGAAGGAGAATCTATAAAGGAGAACGGCTGGGAAGCAGAAGAAAAGAGGCTGTAGATCTGATTCATTTTCTTGTCAAAAAAAATGTAGAAAAGCCTGACATTGCGCAGGTGAATGGGGGCACGCTGATACAGGAGGATGGAGGAGTTTGTTAACGGTTTGAAAGAGAGCTTTTGGCCCAGACTCAGCATTATTTATGATGGAGGAGTAGTAGTTGGAGCGGGCAGTGTTAAGGGCATCCCTATATTTGTGGGTGTGCTGACTGTAAAGTAGAGAGTGGACAGTAAGGCTAGTTTTTTTATAAAGGTGCTCAAGACGCTGACCAATAGCCTTCAGATCCCTTAGTTCAAGGGTGAACCAAGGACCGGAGCGGGCGGCAGGGAGGAGTCTATTCTTAAAAGGGGTAAAATCATTAAGGAGTCCAGAGACAGTGTCATTATAGAGAGAAACCATGCTCTCAGGGGATGATGGGTTATGAAGGTCAGACAGGGCTGAAGACTGAACAGATTGAGATTGACAGACCTAATATCACGATAGACAGAGATTTTTTCACAGGGGGAGGAGTAGAAATATGAGAAGTACATTCAATGAGCTTTTGGTCAGAGATACCAGAGACTGGACCAGAGATAGAGATATCATTCAAACCAGTAGAGCAGAGTAAATCAAGAGTATGACCATGAGTGTGAGCTGGAAAATCAACATGCTGCACCAAGTTAAAACACTCTAAAGCTGAAACGAACTCAGATGTGGAAGAGCATTCAGTATCAACAAGGATGTTGAAGTCACCAAGCACAGTTACGGCAGAGCAAAGAGGTGAGATGATTGTAAGGAGTTCATTAAGTTCAGACAGGAAGCTTGCAGCAGGTTTGGGAGGGTGATAAACTAACAGTAACAGTAAAGGTGAGGAGAAAACAGCCTTCAAGGCAATATATTCAAAGGTTGTAGTACTGAACAGGGACAGTTCTTTGACCGTTAAACCGGAATGGTGAACCACAGCCAGACCACCTCCTCTCCCTGTCAGTCGGGGTTTTGAGAGATAACTGTAGCCTGGGGGCGTCAGCATGTTTAAATGTAGGTAGTCACCGGGTTGTTGCCAGGTTTCCGAAAGAAAAAACATATCCACGTTTTTCTGGGTGATGAGGTCGTTGATTAACGAGGCTTTATTGGTTATGGATCGTGCGTTAAGATGGGCGAGGTTAAAGCAGCGACGGCTGGGAAGAGAAGCTTCAACCAGTTTTGAAAGTGGACGGAGATGGCCATGATTTACTCCACGGATGGCTTTAGTCCCACGCTGGCGAGCACGATTATATGTCCATATAGTCGGGATCCGCGCATCAGAGCCATCACAGCCAGAACTAAACGAGGGTCCTCTTTTAGAGCGGTGGGTGTAACGTGGACGTCGAGCAATTCCAAGTGTCCGGCACAGATTATATGACGCGGAATCCAAGCGCGCATGACAGTCGAGGTGTGTTAGTTCAGTTCGTGAGTATTTAAACATTTCCAGAGCGTAAAAAATAAAAATGAACAGCGCGACTCGAGGCCAAAAACAAAAGCTCTGGACACCGGCTGTGGACATGATGGAGCAGACTGAACATGCCAGAGCTCAGACCGCGCAGGTTAGCCAACCACACCCACTACACCACCAGCCAAGACTGTGAGAAGCACAAGCAGAAATGCTGCAGCTACCACAGAACAAACTGGCAACAGCAACGAAGCAAGAGGGCACAAACACACTGACCACAGGTGCGGTCACGGTGCAGGTGAAGAGGAAGAGGGCTCGCGCAGGTGAGGAGCAGGTGTGTCATAGGCTTTATCACAAAAAAAGTCCCGCAAAAAGGAAAGAAAAGAAAAACAAAACAAAACACCGGCGAGTAGCGGCAGCCAAACGCGCACAGCGTACACTCAACCAGGAACCGGAAGCAAAAATCTGTTTAGTGTTATTTTCATCTGTAGACACTCTTCCAGTTAACTCCCCTCACTGTATGTTATCTAGTAGGGGTGTGTATGGACACTCGGTTCCCTGTTCCAGGGGTCAGTATCTGAACACTGAAATCACTGCTGGGGTATTTCTTACGCTGCATAATGTAAAGTCAGGGAGGAAATAATACAGGTCAACTTCCTTTTTCCTTTCCTGAGATTATCTGACTATCCACTCATTCACCCTTACAGACACTGGAATATCGGAATCAGTCAGAATGCAGGTCTTTATTATCCAGAGTTACCTGTGACGGACAGAGTGACTCCAGGACTGCCAGAGTATCTGCCGTCAGGATCACCAGCGTAGAATCTGAAGCTGTATGTGTGAGCGTCGCTCTCTCTCAGGTCAGTGATGGTCATTCTACAGGAGTTCAGGGTCCGGCTGTACTGCACTCTCCCCTCATACTGATCAGACTCTCGTACATCCTCAGGCTCAGCACCAGACTTCCACTGACTTTCAATGAACCAGAGTGATTCAGTCACTGTGAGTCCTTCAGGGTGTTTATAAGAGCAGGACAGATCAACTGATGATCCTTTCAGAGCACAGACACGTCCAGGAGTGTAGATCACAGCCCACTGCTGGTTAGGCAGTTTACCTGGAACACAGAGTCACAGCCAGGAAGGAGGAATTTTATAATATTAGAATATCAGTCTGCTACTGAGTAACAACACTATCCAGCGTTATACCCTCAGAAACAACCTTTGCTTTATAAAATGATGAATGTAGCTCTTTATAACTGTTTGAAGTCCCAGTCGTTCTGCTGTCTAACATCTCCAAAGAATGACCCTCATTAAAAGTCCATGTAGAGGTGTAACTAAAGCTCTTCCTCTCAGAAAAGCTGAGGGAACAGCAGAGAGACACTGGCAGTGAGACAGACAGAGACAGTGAGAGAGAAACGTACTACAGTAAATACACATTGCTATGACCTCAGGGAAAAGCCTGGACCCCGACTGGACTGGGAGCAGATCGGAGGAGTGAAGATGGGATTATAGACGCCCCAAACCACAGGATAATCTGGGGACATCGTTGTTTAGGATCCCTCTGATACTGGAGACCTTCTGCAATTTCAGATTTGGCCCAGTTATCCTGTAGTGTCTGTGTGGCTACCTGTCTGTCTGTGTCTGTCTGTCTGCCCTGTGATGGACTGGCGACCTGTCCAGGTTGAATCCTGCCTTCCACCCAATGCCAGTTGGGATGAGTTCCAGCTCCTCTGTGACCCAGAAGGATAAGCGGTTTAGACAACGTGTGCATTTTATTTTATTCACTACATTTAAATGTTCTGGGGCTTTTACCAGGGGGCGGGGCTTAGAGGAGGGCGGTCCCCTGCAGTCTGTATTTGTAGCCTGATTTTGAGTGACAGGTCTTCTGAACAGCCTCTCAGCATTAACCGCCTCCAGCACGGGAGAACATGTGGTACTGAGAGCCGCTATGAGTGCAGCGCTGTTCCGATGTTGTGGACTGTGTTTTAAATTATTGATGAATCATGTTTATCAGTCTTGTGTCCAGCTGTGAAAAATGATGTCATTTGGGAAATTATATTTACAGAAATCAACAAAGTCTGTAAGATAAGATAAAAACGTCTCTTCTTTTCCATCAAACCCCTTTAAACCAGTTTATAAATCACTGCTTGTGTTGGTTTTCACCAGCTGGTCCAGCATTTCTGGACCAGCTGGTGGATCTGACAGGTTGTAAGGGGGGATCTGACTGGCTGTAAGGGGGGGATCTGACTGTAAGGGGGGGATCTGACTGGCTGTAAGGGGGGGTCTGACTGTAAAGGGGGGTCTGACTGGCTGTAAGGGGGGGTCTGACTGGCTGGAAGGGGGTCTCTGACTGTAAGGGGGTCTCTGACTGAACAGCACTGACCATATTAAGGTATTCCTGAGTCCATACAGTGACAGACATGATGTGGTTCATTATCACTGAGAACAATTTCCTGCATGTGTTTTTAAACATTTTATAATTTAATAGTTTGGCTCTGGAAAGTTCTGGTGAAGCTTTAAGCAGACTGAACCTCTTCATTCTGAACATCATGAACGTTTACTAGAATTAAAGGTTCTGTCTGTGTTCTGTCCGGGTCATCCTGGAAAAGCTGCTTCCAGTTATCTGAGGATTTTATTGATCAGTGATCATGAAGTATCTCAGTATCTCAGTTTGCAGTGACAGCGTTCAGATCTGGAGGAACGTTCTTCCTCAACGGAACGTCTGAAATCAGCACTGAAAGCTGCTTATTTGGTTCTGAATTTCTTCTAGAATTACTTTTCTTCAGTTTTGCTGACAGACTGACTGACACTCACACTTCTGCTGAGGGGCGGCGCCGTTCTGGACCTCACAGTAGTATCTGTCCTGGTCAGATGAGCTGGTGGAGATGAACCAAACTGTGGCTCCATATGAACATCCTATTATTTCTCTATTCCAGGATCCTGTATATCTGTATCTGTACCAGCTGTAGTAACAGTTCCCTTCAGGCCAGCAGGGGGTGCTACAGGTCTGTTTCACCACTTTCTGTCCTGCAGGTTTACAATCCACCTTCACCTGCAGGACTGAACACACACACACGCGCACACACACACGCACGCACACACACACACGCACGCACACACACACACACACACACACCCCATGTACCAAAATGTTGTGAAGCAGAAGTTTTATTAATGTGTTTATGAGCAGAAAAGACTTTGATCAGCAGTGTTTAACACTGTAGCTCCACTCAGAACATCAGATATCAGAGATATGAGCTTCACCTGCAGACAGTCTGAGTGGAGCCACAGTGTGAAACACTGCTGAGAACATTCAGAACATTCACTGGACAGTCAGTAAAGCTCCAGCGCTATGATTATATTTCATAGATTTCATTTCATATCAGAGAGAAAACATTTAAAGGGTCAACACACTACAAATTTCTCCTCTTCTGCTTTTCCCTCTGATGTCCACTTACACTGTTTGAGTGGATTAATGTCCCAAAATGTCTTCAGAATCTATTCATTTATAAATGTTTTGTTTAGTGACATCACAAAGAAAACGAGCAGTAAACCGGCCGCCTGTGTCGTTTATATGGACTGTCTGCGCTGAGGAGTGAACGCTATGACCCGGTCCGGGTTCAGAGACCAGCACACGACAAAATACCAAACAAAACTACTAACGGTTTAAAAATCCAACAAACCTGAAAAGAAAGACAGAAAATATTAAATCTTCCTGAACAAAAACACAAAACCCAGAGAAACAGAACCAAACCCAAACAATGGCAGCCAAACCCTCACCTGGAGAAGTTCTTACTAAAACACACTGAAAGGGAAAATATGTACAGAATATACCACAGGCTAGCGGGTTTAAATGGGCCGGGCTAAACCGGGTCAGAAGGCCGATTAGTCTGGGGCGACTGCTGTCAGGTCCAGGTTTAGAGTCACGTGGGCCTTAAACTCCACCGCTGTGTCTTCAGAAGCTGCAGTTTAAACTGAACCCAATTCCTGGGTCATTTACAAACAACACGTCTGCCACTAGATGGCGCTGTAACTCAGGTTTAACTGAGGTTCATCTTAAACCTGGAAAAACCTGGTTTAGCTGAGTTTTAGGGTGAGGTTTCTGTAGTTTGATCAGATCTTCAGCTCCGTTGTTTAATATTCCATATCTGGACTCATATTCCTCCCACTACAGTGTTTCTTCACGGCATGTTCTAATTCCATGCTGTATCCCACACCTACAGTACTGCCCTCACCTGGAGGAAGCGTTAATCACAGCAGGACTGATTAGGCGTTCCAGAACGTGCTGCTCAGAGAAGCTCCAGATGACCCGAGTTAAGGCTAGTCACTGTTTCTGACTCTGAAGGGAAATTTAATTCATTCAAATATTTATTTTTATTTCCCCTGAGAAAGAAGAACAGTGGATTATTCAGACTGAGCAGCTCAGAATGATCAGCGATGTTAAGCAGAACGCATCACCTGCAGCGCCTCCGGCCCGGGATCAGCGCCTCCGGCCCGGGATCGGCGCCTTCGGCCAGGAACACAGAGACACAAGCAGAACACGGACAGGGAAAAGGAGCAGAGCGTAACGATGTGTTTAAGCTCCACCGCAGCGCATTTCTGTCCCCAAACTTCTGCTTTTAACTGAGGAAGATCTGAACAGCGTCTGTTCTGTCACTTAAGCTCAGTTTCTACTGACTTGCTCCGCCCTGTAACAGAACCGAGAGCTGCTCAAAGACGTGTGAAGATGGTGGAGACTTCACAACCACAGAAGAGCTGACCTCAGTTTAAAACAGCTCCAAAGCTTTAACAGAGTTAATCACACAAATAAGCTCTGATGAAGATCTTCAGCTTAAAGCTGCAGTTAGTCTGAATGTTCTGGAAGTGTAAGAGATTATAAAACGGTATCAGTTATTAATCTTTAGCTCCTGCAGCTCTGCTGTTCGTTCTAAAGCCACTTCCTGAGACTGAATCGCGTCAAATGTATTAAAATGTTCTGAAAAACACTGAAACTGTTAAATGTTGAAGGGTTTTTAGTCTCTACACGTTAATCTGACGCAGATGTAGATCAACGCTGTGGAGCACAAACACATTAAGAGCAGAAATGGAAATAAATGGAAAGTTTACCTGCCAGTAAAATGAGGATCAGCGCTGCTGGAATATTTACTGAGCTCTGGGAAAACATGGCAGCATCGCTCTTCAGACCCAGCGGATACCTGAAGGTCCAGAAGGTCCAGAAGCTCCTCACTCTGACTCTCCTACACTTATGAACTGCTCTGATCTCAGCAGAGAGAAAGTCAGCAGAGACACTGAAGACGTGATCTGCACTGTGTGGTCTGTCGTCACTCCTCCCCTTTCAGCTCAGAGTCGCTTCCTCTTCCACTCGACTCCCTCAGAAAGACGTCTGAGTGAGATCATTTTATTTCTGATTCATAAACGCTGCTCTCTCGCTGTTACAGTGCAGATTCTATTATTTGCCGAGTTTAACAACTTTAAAGAAATAAAACACTGAAAGTTTTAACTTTGGCACAGGAAACATGTTAAACATGTTAAACTCAGTAAATAAGCAGTAACGTGTGTTCTCTGCACTTTTATATGCGACTGACTGCACATGAACGTGGAAATGGGTCGGAACAGCGTTCCAGCTCAGGTGAGTAAAATCCAGGTAACGGTGTTCAGCGGAACCGCGTGTAGCCGCTTTACTCTGTTCTAAAGTGAAATGAAGTGTCTGTTGAAGTTCAGCCAGTGAGAGACCTTCACACAGACCAGCTCTCAGATCTTGAAGCGTCCAGTTATTTTTAATACAGGAAACTACAGATTTTATAGTTTTCACTCAATAATCATTTTAAGGAATATTTCAAAACAGGCGTTTTAGGATGTGCTTTTAATGAAAACTGGTAACTGAAACTCTGAGGACCAGCACATGAGAGATGAGCTTATCTTCACCATCAGCTGTTAGATTATATTTACACTAATGTTCGCCCTCAATCACGTGACCAACACTTCACACACGCAGAGCGGCTGCTGTGACCGTTTACCAGAAACAGACGTCTTTATTTTGGTCATTTCAGAGAATCTCATGCAGGCGACATCCATTCATGCCTAAATCTGAACAGCAGCAAACAGCTTCTTTAATTTGGTTCCACACAATAATAGTCTGAGTGTAGAGAGCTAAAGCCAGCTTAGAGAACCTTTAGATGGGAGCAGGTTTAAAACTAAGAATCCAGACTAAAAACAGACCAACAACTGGGTAATGATGCAGCGCTGCCTTTCTGAAGTTTGAGGAAGCAATGAAATGTTGAAACAAGCGGCTGATGCTGCATCTCCTGTTATTCAGTGTGTCGTTGTTTAGACATGAATGTGCTACACTTGGGGGGGGGGGGTTAGGGTTAGGGGGTGGACCTGCTGAATGCCCAGGTCCAAATTTCATCCCGCATGTTAAATCCTCTACATAGAACGGCCTCAAGATCAGAGTCCTTTATTAGTCCCCCAGCAGGGAAATTCACAATACGGCATTTTAGAGCAGCTCAGGTTTATTTACTGAGTTTAATGTTGAAAAAAACAAAACATTAAAAATCAGATGTGCTGTAATTTCTGTACAGGCCTCATTTTGTTTTATTTATCTCACCATGTTAAATTCAGGAATTAATCAGTAATCGTGCATTAAAACATGCAGTGTGCTCTCTGTAAGGACCTTTTAACTCATTTACCTCATCAACATCATGTGCTTCTTCAAATCCAGTCGCATCTCGGCAGGTCTGACTGACGTCTCTTCATGGACGGCAGGTCACAACCTGAAGCTCAATCCTAGCAAGACTGAGCTGCTGTTCATCCCTGCATCAACACGTCCTCTTCATGATCTCACCATCTCATTCGAGAACTCTCCGATTGCTCCGTCTGTAGAGGCAGGAAGTCTTGGTGAGATTCTGGATGGCCAGTTATCGTTCTCAGCTCATACACTGTACCTGACTCAGACATGCTGATTTCTCCTGTACAACGTCTGGAGGATTCGACCCTTCCTCACTCGAGAGGCCACACAGGTGCTCGTTCAGTGTCTTCTGATCTCAAGGCTTGACTACTGTAACTCGCTCTTGGGTGGTCTTCCTATGGTTTTCCTACATCAAGCCTCTGCACCTCATCCTGAATGCAGCAGCACAGCTCGTCTTCAACCGCCCTGAGTTCAGTCACGTCACTCCACTGCTGCTCTCCCTTCACTGGCTTCCTGCATCAGATTTAAAAGCTTGATACCTACAAAGCCCAAAACGGACCAGCCCCTCCTTCCCTGATGGCAATGGTCAAAACTCCAACTGTACTTCGTGCGCAGGTGGCGGAACGTAAAACACAGTCGACAGGGATAAAGAGGGAATCGACTTCCCATCACCAGTGGAAACGGGTCAGAACACATTAGAACAGAACCTCAAATTCAGCCTACAGCCGGTCAGCCAATGGGAGCCCACACTGCAGCAGGCTCCGCCCACCCAGTCTCCATGGCGACGACTGTCCACACTGGTCCACAGTCAGTAATACAGGCGAGGGTTGTGTTTGGAGATGTAATCTAGTCCAGTAATGTAATCTGAGGTGTGTTTTCGGTCAGTGAGCTCAGTTTAAAATGTCCACGATAACTTTAGTTAACTAATGTGACTCAGACTGAAGGCAGTGACTGATACTGACCGCTATCAGACACTCACTCTGAGCTGGCCGGTACCTACATATAAACTTATCTATGTCATAAGTAACTGGACAGTTAACAGTCCGAGTCAGAGAGATTCAACTGTGGTGCAGGACCCCTAAAGGGGCACAAAGGAACTGCAGGGGGGATGCAGGTGAGAGCGGAGACGGAAAATTTTAAAAATAAATATATAAAGGACATTTATACATTTATAAATATATAAATGTAGTGAAACCGGGTTTTATAAGCTCTTATTCTCATCTGCTGCTTTTTATTCTATTTTGGCAGCCAGTTAATAACAGGCATTTAAAGTTCTGGTCAAACGGGACGACTGACCTGATATACGTACACACACTGTAGTAGTTTGCATATTGACATGCTGCTTTAGTTGAGTGGAGCCCAGTTTGAATACCTCTGGTCTACGTCATGTGATGAGAGGTAGTTCAGCACCTCTAACTGTCAGATGTCCCTATGGTGAGCTCATCTATGGACCCACTTCAGTTTGCCTACCAACCTGGCATCGGGGTGGATGATGACGACGGAGAGAACAGAGAACTGATTCAGGACTTTGTGGACTGGTGTCTGCGGAATCACCTACAGATCAATGCAGGGAAGACCAAAGAACTGGTGGTGGATTTCCGCAGGCGCACACATCCCCCTCCAGCGGTGACCATCCAGGGAACGGACAGTGAAAGACTGGACTCTTATAAGTACCTGGGCGTGCACCTTAACTGTAAACTGGACTGGTCAGACAACACAGCTGCACTTTACAGGAGAGGACAGAGCAGACTCTACCTGCTCAGGAGACTGAGTTCATTTGGAGTGCAGGGGCCACTCCTGAGGACCTTTTTCGACACAGTGGTGGCATCAGCCATCTTCTATGGAGTGGTCTGCTGGAGCGGCAGCATCTCCACTGCAGACAGGAAGAGACTGGACAAACTGATCATCCTACAAAACATTGAGAGAAGCCAGTTGAGGTGGCTCGGGCATCTGGTAAGGATGGCCTCTGGACGCCTCCCTAGGGAGGTGTTCCAGACATGTCCAATGGGGAGGAGACCCCGGGTAAGACCCAGAACACGTTGGAGGGATTATGTCTCTCGACTGTCTCGGGAACGCCTCTGTATCCCTCCGGAAGAGCTGGAGGAGGTGGTGGGGGGAGAGGGAGGCCTGGGCCTCTTTGCTTAGGCTGCTGCCCCCGCGACATGGACCCGGATAAGCGGTTGAGGATGGATGGATGGATGGATCCTACAAAACTTATAGCACCTACAAAAGTAACCAGCCTTTGGGTTTCAAGCTCCTCTTAACTTGTTCAAGTAAACAGGAACCATAAACCAAAGTTCTGCACATCACAGTATTGATTCACTGTTATTTCCCAAAACCCTCCCTTATCGTTCTTTATCAGGTTCTAGCAGCTGGGTTCCCTGTCCAATGTGCACTCGTTCCCCTGTCATAACTGAGTTTATATTAATAAAATAAACTCCTACAAAGAGTTTAAGGTGCGCTGTTTGTTCCAGCGTCTACCTGCTTTACCAAGACTCCCTGAATATGAGCAGCTTCCATATCTCTGGAATGTTCTCCATGTTAGCGCCGTCTGCTGTCCCGGCAGCTCCAACCTGCTCAGAGTCCAACAAGGAGAACAGAACATTTTCCTCCACGGCTTTCAGTGGAATCGGACTTAACCCAGTGAAACGGGTCGGTACCGTGTGGCTGAAACAGTGACGGTCACTGCTGGGCCAGGAAGAGTGGCTGAGAACAGTGACCTGCACTTCAGCTGGTCTTCTACACAGGAGGAGTTTAGGGGGAGCAGGTGGTGCACTGCGCCCCCTACTGGACGGAGCTCACACTGCTTTATCAGATTAACACACGGAAAGGAATGAAATGTGAAAATAATAAAGCGCCTCGTTTTCACATTTCAGACAGTAGGAATGGTGTAATTATGGGGAAAATTACGTGGTGGGATTCTTTCCCTAAAGAATGTGTGTGTTATTATTATATTCCTGCTTCTTCTAGAGCTCCTCCTCTTCCTGCAGTTACGGCTGGTTCCCAAAAGCATCTGAGCACAAAGATGAGTCTTAAATGGTCGAGTGAGCATCACTCTGAACTCTCTCTCTTCCAGTTCAGATGATCTTATCACTGAGATGCTTTTGGGAAACTGGGGCTCTTCTGTTTTCCCTCCTTGTTCCTGTTTATCCAGCCCAACATTCCTACTTAATCAAATCAAATCAAATTTATTTGTATAGCGCTTTTTACAACGGATGTTGTCACAAAGCAGCTTTACAGGATTTCAGAAAAGACAAAGTTTCCACAGGACTGTAAGAATGTACAGAAACCCCCCCAGTGGGCAAGCCAGGGGCAACAGTGGCAAGGAAAAACTCCCTCAGAACTGAGGAAGAAACCTTGGGAGGAACCAGGCTCACCAGGGGGGACCCATCCTCCTCTGGTCAGACTACCTACAAGTGATTATACTACTAATATTAACAGCAGTAATATTGATATTAGGAATATCTAGGAGTCTATGAGAACATCAGGGTAGGGTGGGCAGCTCATCCAAGGTGGTTGGTGGTAGGCGTGGGCAGCTGGTCTGAAGTGGGTAGCAGGAGAGCTCAGCAGTCAGTCGTCCTTCAGTGTCCAGCCGGACATGTGGGCAGTTGTATACTCGGAAAAAAGGCAGGGAGAGGGAATTAGTTTTGTTCTATCCGTTTGTATATAAACAGGGAATGTTAACATTTCCAGAGTGTGGTTAACGACTCCGGCAGATCTGACTATGACAGCTTAACTAACAGGAGGGAACCAGAAGGACACACAGACACGGCAGCACTCTGAGACAGTTCGGCATCCCTCCGCTCCACCGTCCACAAGCCTGAGTGACCGCGTGCGAGCAGCGGGACGACAGCACCAGCGTCTCAGTTTACTATAATTCCCTGTGTCCATGGACCCCTGGATCTGCTGCCTTTATCTAGGGGGGAACATTACCTACCAAAAGCTAAACTGAACAAGTGAGTTTTCAGCCTAGTCTTAAAGATCGAGACTATGTCTGAGTCCCGAACAGTTTCTGGAAGATCATTCCAGAGTTTGGGGGCTTTATAAGAAAAAGCTCTTCCCCCAGCTGCAGCCTTAGGAATTCTAGGAACTATTAATAAGCCAGCGCTCTGGGATCTGAGTGGTCGTGATGGCTCATAATGAGAAATAAGGTCTTGCAGGTATTCAGGAGCGAGACCATGTAGGGCTTTATAAGTCAATAAAAGGATTTTATAATCAATACGGAATTTAATAGGTAGCCAATGAAGTGATGATAGCACTGGACTGATATGATCAGATGTTCTAGTTTTAGTGAGGACCCTGGCTGCGGCGTTTTGGACTAGTTGGAGTTTGTTTAAATTCCTGCTCGTACATCCTGACAGTAGCGTGTTACAGTAGTCTAGCCTGGAAGTAATAAAGGCGTGTACTAGTGTTTCCGCATCACGCAGGGACAGGGCATTTCTGATCTTGGCGATGTTGTGAAGATGTAGAAAAGCTGTCCTAGTGATGCCGCCTGTGTGTTGATCGAATGATAAATCTGAATCTATTATAACGCCGAGATTTTTTGCTGCTGATCCAGGTGTGGCTGGAAAGTCGGCGAGATTTAAGATTAAATCTGGTGATTTACTTCTTGCTAATTTTGGACCCAGAAGGAGAACCTCTGTTTTGTTACTGTTTAGTAGGAGGAAGTTCTGTGACATCCAGCCTTTCACGTCTTTTACACAGTCCTCCATATTCTTTAATCTGTATTGGTCATCAGGTTTGGCTGATATGTACAGTTGAGTATCGTCTGCATAACAATGAAAGTTTACGCCATGATTACTTATAACTGTGCCTAACGGTAACATGTATAGTGTAAATAGTAATGGTCCTAATATAGACCCCTGCGGATCTCCAAATCTCACTTTTGAATAACAGGAAGATAAATTATTTATCCTAACGAACTGATAACGTTCTGATAGGTAAGATCTGAACCATGATAGGGCCGTCCCTGTGACTCCAACCATGTTTTCTAACCTTTCTAGGAGAATATTGTGGTCTATTGTATCGAAAGCCACGCTGAGGTCAAGTAGCACTAAGAGAGATATGTAACCTTGATCAGAGGCAAGAAGAAGATCATTAGGTATCTTAACTAGAGCGTCTCAGTGCTGTGGTGTGGCCTGAATCCAGACTGGAATTTTTCATATATATGGTTCTTGTGTAGATATGAACTAAGTTCTTAATGAACCAAGTTACTTAATGAAGAATAAAGCTACAGAACAGGAACTGAAAAGATGCAAACATAGAAACATTATATTATTACATTTAATTTACACACAACATTTTTAATCCAACAAATCAGGTTCACACTGAGAGATCAGAACCACCTGGTTCTGGTCCGTGTTTGGATCATCATGGTGTATAACAGCACTACAGTGAATAAAGACCCTTCATAAACAGAAGCTCCTCTGCCTGATCTGAGAGAATCTCTCTGACTTTAGGAGATCATCTGATGTGCTTTGAGCTCTAGAAGCTCTTTAATCCTCAGAAATCCTCCGTACGCCTCTTTAATGTTCTGTCCATAGAGCTGAAGCTGCAGTGGTGAATGAAGAGTAAATGAACAGCTGTTAGTTCTCGTTCTCTGGAGCTCTTCTCATCGCTGGGTGAGGACGGACAACCTGGAAAACAGGAGATCTTAGGGACTTTTATGAAGCTCAACCAGAGAATGAAGGAACACACAGTGTCCAGACTTAGGCCCAGTCCCATTTCACCCCTCACGCCTACCACTGAGCCCTCAGCCCTCTTTTTGCTATCAGAATAATCTTTGTTCTCAACAAGATTTTGTCATCGTATTTTTTGATTACTTGCTGATGTTCATCTAAATAATTCATACGTTTGTTACAGAATCTGTAAATGAAACCGGCCATTAGGGGTGTAAACCGGCCATTAGGGCTGTACTCTGTGTACTTCTGGTGCCGGTCCCAAGCCCGGATAAATGGTGAGGGTTGCGTCAGGAAGGGCATCCGGCGTAAAACTTGTGCCAAAACTATCATGCGGATCACGAATATGATTGCCATACCGGATCGGTCGAGGCCCGGGTTAACAACGACCGCCTCCGGTGCTGTTGACCAGCAGGGTGCCGGTGGAAATTGGACTACTGTAGGTCGAAGACCATCAAAGAGGAGAGGAGGAAGGCGGGTTAGACGGCAGCGAGAGAGAAGGAAAGGCAGGAGTTTGGAGGTTAGAGTAGGGACTCTGAACATAGGAACAATGACTGGTAAAGGCAGATAGCTTGCAGACATGATGGAGAGAAGGAAGGTAGATATTCTGTGTGTCCAGGAGACCAGATGGAAAGGAAGCAAGGCCAGGAACATTGGAGGTGGATTCGAACTGTTCTATCATGGTGTAGAGAGGAAGAGAAATGGAGTAGGGATAATCCTAAAGGAACAGCTTGGGAAAAGTGTTCTGGATGTAAAGAAAGTGTCAGACAGGATCATGAGCCTGAAGTTGGAGGTTGATAGTGTAATTTTGAATGTGGTCAGTTCATATGCACCACAGGTTGGTTGTCAGTTAGAGGAGAAAGAGGAATTTTGGAGTAAGATGGATGAAGTGGTAGATGGTGTCCCTAGAGAGGAGAGATTGGTGATTGGTGCAGACTTCAATGGACATGTTGGTGAAGGGAACAGAGGGGATGAAGAGGTGCTGGGTATGTATGGTGTGAAAGACAGAAATGTGGAAGGTCAGATGGTTGTAGATTTTGCAAAGAGAATGGAAACGGCTGTGGAGAACACTTTTTTCAGAAGAGGGAAGAACACAGGGTGACATACAAGGGTGTCCCCTGGGCCTGGGGCCGTACCGAGCCATAAGAGAAAACAGAGCATCGTTCAGAGCTTCTGAACTCTCACCTGCTTACAAACACATGTGATCCTCAATCTCACCTCAACTCATAATACTTCATGCAATTCTGCATCATCAGAGACTTTAGACCCAACGTTCAGGGAGCTGTTGGGCAGTGTAACAGCTGATTCTCAGAAACTTGAGAAGGAGCCACCTGCAAGTTTAAAGTGGTCTATTAAAACAGGGAAACCCAGGGGGCAAAGTTGAGGACAGGAAAAGAACCAGGGAAAGTGTCCAAAACAGCACGAGCAAAAACCAGTCAGGCAGACACTGAGGACCTGGCAGAACTTCCCAAGACTGAGCAACTGAGGGGTTTTTATAGCCCAGCAGATTAGGGTGGAGATGAGGGTCAGGTGGCAGTCATTAGGGTTGTCATGGTGACAGTGTTAAAACGCAGGAGAGGTAGCCCTCTGGTGGCCAGAAGGGGGATTGCTGACAGGCAGCAGGACTGTTATTAATCAAGTTAAATGTAGACTTGAACAGTAATAAACTCAGCTAAGCCTTTCAGGGATATTAAAATGCTTTACTGAGCACAGATAAACTGGGAAGTCTGATATAATCATCTAACAATGAAATGCGCGTAGATTAACGCGTAGATTAGCCTGCTCCTCACACACATTACAGAGAGATGTGTACATGTGCAGTGGCAGAGCCAGAGTGTACTGTGAACAGCCTCAGGGCTCAGGGCTTTTCCCATGTAATAGGCTGCAGATATCCATCTCAGTTACTCAGGTAACTGAACTACTTATTCACTCTTACCTGAGTACTTTTTCTTCTCTATTACTTGTAATTATAACAGTAGCAGTACTTCAACAGGAATTCTGAGTACACTTTACACCCTGGAACCTTCAACTTTCCACTCCATAGTGTCTCATTACAGTTACATTAGTGGTCAGTCACTTTTATGAATCTGCAGAATATCTAACTGCCACTCTTGTTTGATGATAACCTTCAACAGGTGTACCTGTTCACCTGTCCAGACCAGTTTGCCCACAGTGGATCCTCTGATGTGTCACTCCTGCTCCACTGAGACTGCAGTGTTACACAAATACATTCTGAACTGAGTTTTCAGTGTCCAAAGGCGAGAGGATCAGGCCATGTTCTCGTACATTTCTGAGGAAACACTGGTGGACAGTCCTGACTGAAACCCATTAGGGGCTGTTTGTACATAAACAGGCTGTGATCTTCTCCATGTGACTGTAAGAAATAGAGAATCATCCAGTTTCACAGCAGCGTTTATTGAAGCTCAGCAGAAGAACTCATTTATCAGGAACACAGGAATACATAAACGTACAACAGCTACATGTCCTTCTAAACACTTCTCTCTTCATGGCCTGAAAGAGTTTCCTTCACTAACACCAACATCTCACCATCTTCACTTCTCTGAACATCCTGACTGTGGCGTTATATAATCACAGCAAAGCAAATTTAGCCAAAATCATCTTTACTGATTAAAATTTTAAATGTACAACTATGACTTCACTGCGGCGTGGACACACACACACACACACACACACACACACACACACACACACACACAAACACATACACATACACATACACATACACATACACATACACATACACACACACACACACACACACACACACTCACTCAGAAGCAGAACATTAAAATGAAGACTGTGATTTAGATCTTTGTATTCCTGAACATGCTGAATGGCTGATTATACAGGTCTGTGAGCTTCTCTTCCAGCTCAGCAACAGAAATCTTCTCCTGTTCTGTAAATCTGTTCTCACGATTATCCTTGCAGTGGCTTTGCTGGGCGATGTAGGCGTGAGAAACTTTTCCTGTACTGTTAGCACAAGTGAAAGCAGTCCAGTAGTGAGAGGGAATGTTAACTCCCTGTTTAATGGCTCTGTTCCCTCTTTTTATTTCCAGCCATGTATTTCCTGGGACCACTCCAGTCACGATGTAGGCTGGGAAGCTTTCTCTTAGCGTGCACTTTGTTTTTATATAACTGAGCATCGGTTCCTCCACCTGCTCGGCCCACTGATTGTTGCACTCCTGTGTTTGTGGTGCTATGTTGGTGAGCGTGAAGGTGGAATCTCCCTGGTCCTGATCAGCAGCGTAACTCTTTGGAAACAAATGGCCTCTGGTGATCTTTCCACAGCTGTCTCCACTGTAGTCTTTTTCCAGAGCCTGATGTTTAAAAGTCAAACCGTCATTCATTTCTGATTCTGATGCCATGTTACTGTTCTCTGGTTTCAATGGCAGATCCAGCTGTCATGAAGGAAGAGAAGGACAAATAAAAACATTAATCAGAAATATTAGAATAGCGGAGACGTTCTTCACCCTGAATAAACTCTTCCAGGAATCGTTTGTCGTTCAGATCTCTGTTTAAGATTTTAGTTCTAGGAAAAGGAAAATTCACCCTCTTTCAATTCAAAGTCTCATATATCAGCCTTTAGCATGCTTACTGTCCAGCTAGCAGAGTGAAATGAAGGACTATTGTAAACGGTCAGTTAATGCTCTTTATTTTATGCTTGGAGAAACTTGAGGTATCTGAATTTTCTCTGTCCTGGAGCCCAGGTGGGGGAATGAAGTCCCGCTGGCTGTCCGAGCAGCAGAGTCTCTCACTGTGTTCAAGCACAGACTGAAGACGGTCTCTTTACACAGCTCTTAAATCAGCAGTTTATCCGTGTTCACTGAATTAAAATGTACAAATGCATCCCAATGCATCTGAGAAGGGACTGAGGAAAAATGGGTGGGGTTATCCATTTAGTAAATACAGTGTAGTATGTAAAGTTTGAGAATCTCGCTGAGGCCAGTCTTTTTGTCAATTTTCCTCTGCCTTTTAAAACCACGTGTAAACTTACGTTCATCTCGACAGTTTGAGAGAATTCCGTTAACAATGACGGCAGTTTATGAGACTTTTTTGCCGTCTTAGTAAATTAACTGCTAAATTCAGGCACACCCCTTTGTCTTTACCCCATAATCTAAAGCCAATATATGCATTTTTGGAGAAATTTTAATGATAATTCTAAGTTGGTTGCTGCCTTTATCCACATAGGAATCAAAGGAAAAAAAGAATCATCCCCCTATTGGGAAACCAGAGAACTATGGGCTAAGCCACCTCCCCATCATAAGTAGAAAACCAGTAATGATTGTTGGGGTTATCAGAGCACTGATAACGCAAGGAGAGAACTAAAGAACTTAAGAATATGTGAAGCTGGAGGTGGGATCCAGACCAGCTCACCACTGGAGAAGTAATGGAAGCACAGAAACTAATGGCAAACAAAGAAGAAGATCATTTGAGCTCTCTTCATGCAGGATGCCTAACAGCTGACGCCAGTCAGCAGTCTTTCCTCCCTCTGGTGGCCGTGGTTGGCCTAGCAGGAAGCCAGGACTTCAAAGAATTGAATGACATAAAGCAGGCATGTCGAACTGGGGACCTCCTGGACCAGGGTGCTACGGAGATTAGCGTTCACCCTCATCTACCGGCCGAATTCAGTTCATGAAGGTCTTGCTGATCAACTGATGAGCTGCATCAGGTGTGTTTAATGAGGCTGTGTGCTGAAGTCCACAGCGTTTTGACCCGCAAGGACTGGAGTCGGACACATGGCCTAAAGGAATCTCTTTCCACCCCATTCTTCTAACTCAGGCTTTGTGTGGCAGTGTGGGCATAGCTTTAGCTACATCCACATCCCTGCATCTACTGGATGCCGTCCATCATTAATAAAAAAACATTTCTATTATTCCAGATGTGCTCTGTGTAACCAAACACCTGAAGCCAACGGTAGATGACTCAGATCTGGACCGATTTAAAAGATTTAAAACGTTTAGCTTGGCAGCCGACAGACTATAAATGTGCAATGATATGTTATGACCACATCCCACGCACTGCAAGTTTTGCATTGATGAATTTTCTCAATGCTTTCAGAACATATATTCAGTTTCTGGCAGCCAGTAAGAGCGACCAGCTTCCCTACTGTCTTTTCTTTTACAAGTAAATCTTTATTTACGTCCTGCCTTGTTTGTAAAAAAAGAAAACAGTAATAGATTTTTTGACAAAAGTGAAGAAAGCAAGACTGAAATTTCGTGCAGAAACAAGCTTGGACTGAAGATCTGTTTTCTGGAGTGGTCACTGTCAGAGACCTGTGATGGACTGGCCACTTGGCCATGTTCCATTGTATTGTTGTTGTTGTTTTTTGAGTCAGTATTGCGTTGGATACATCCTTTAGAGTTCACACAGTTTACTCACCTGAGGTTCGACCTTCCAGTCATTGTCTCGTGGAAATTGATTGCTACTGATGAACGTGTATGCAGAGTAGACGGGGATCCTGCTCTTGGTGTCGTAGAGAGTGGCGAATCTGTACTGGTTTTTCCAACGCTGACAAATCTGCTTATATTTTCGTCCACGGAGAACAGTCGGAGTGGCCACTTCATGTTTTGCTGATGGCAGGTGTCCGAAGAAGAACTGAGGGCATTTACTTCTGAAAGACGGCACGACCTCAGACTCGGTCAGTGAGGTGACCCCCAGCAGCAGGAGCAGAGTGAGGAGCTTCATCCTGACGCAGAGCAGAGAGTTCTGTCTGAGCAGAGCAGAAAACAGAGGCTGATAAAGAGAGAACTTCCTCAAGGAGGTGGAGACACTGCTGGGAGGTGGAGACACTGATAGGAGGCTGAGACACTGATGGGAGGTGGAGACACTGATGGGAGGTGGAGACACTGATAGGAGGCTGAGACACTGATGGGAGGTGGAGACACTGATGGGAGGTGGAGACACTGATGGGAGGTGGAGACACTGATAGGAGGTGGAGCATCTCAGCTGCCACTCACACAATATTGTGTCTAATCGTTCAAAGCTTTTAATTTAAGATGTTTCACTGCAGTCATCACCCACTCGTATAAGAAATAGAGCGGAGGGCAGGTTGTGCCATGCTTTGAATAAAAGAAATGATCTAATTCACTAATTGAACACAACTACTACTACTGATAATAATAATAATAATAATAATAATAATAATAATAATAATAACAATAATAATAATAATGACCATTTCAATGAACACATTTTCCTTCAGTTAAATAGGAACAAAACAGAGATTACTGTGTTTGTCAAAGAGAAGAAAGTTAATATTAGTAAACAGCTCAACTCTCAGCATCTAAAAACCGAAGACCAAGTCTGAAATCTCAGCATTTTAAAACACTCAGATCTTACCTTCACCTGCTACTTCAAAGCAATCAGCAAATCAGCCGCACATCATCTTAAATATACAGCCAGAACCAAAGGTTTGGTGCCCCAACAAGACCCTGAGAAGCTCCTCCATGCTTTTATCTCCAGCAGGGTGGACTACTGTAATGGTCTCTTAACTGGACCATTAAAAAGCTGCAGCTCATTGAGAATGAGCAGAACTGCCTGCAGCACTCAGCCCCAATGGTTCTCTCTTCTGTCCTTAAATCCTTGTTTGAACCTGAGATCGATAATGAAGTTAGAGTAATTTCCCAGGTTGGCACAGAGACATAATGTTCGCTGTGTCACTGCATTACCATTAGTTTGTACACGAACATTAAAGGGCTAACATTACACCTCAGGGCCTTACCTACATAATAGTGGGTGTAGCTTGAAACGTATAGTTTGAAGCAACTTATGTCGTTGACCATAGTTCTGGCTAAGTCTAGAACCAACCAAGTGAACAATGTGATAGTTGGTCTGTCGAATAAGAGCACCAGTTACTACACCTATACAACCACTGAGCACAGGACAGTAGAAAAGATAGACCAGCTGTTGGTCCAGTGCTCACTAGTGCCCTCCATGCATCCTTTCTGCAGCCTTTGGTGAGAACTGCAACAGTCTGGCCTCCTACACATTTTATTTGAGATACAAGCGAGGACCAATCAGAGGGACCAATGTGGCAGGAAGGAAGATATGCGCGTGTAAGACATGCATTTGTTTAAGACTGAACTTGTTACTGAGCTGGACCATGATGCTAATCTGAACTCTGACAGGTTGTCCTGACCCACTAAATAATATTTTAATGGAAAAGAGGAAATCAAACGTATATTAATATAAACATCACTGGTAGGGTTGTTCCTGGTTCTATGCTGGACAGTCATGTTGCAGGAGGTGTTGTAAATGTGCATGACCAGAAAAGGAGAAGAGAAGGAGAAAAGGAAGAGAAAAGGAAATAAAATGTTTATCATCTGTATTCAGGTATTCAGACGAACAGCAGAGTCAAAAACACAGGATGGGAAATGAACAGACTTGTATATTAAGAAGTGAACACACCACTGACTCTGACACCGTGAAGATCACAAACTCAGACGTGTATACAAACAGGAACCCACCAGAAGCAGCAAGGAAACCACAGACCACAACAGTCCGAGAATAACTCCTTCAGCTCACACTGACGGCCTGAGCTTCTGTGCAGAAAAGAACTTGAGTTTAGATGAAGAAACTTATTATTCTCTGAAAAGACAGTAGCATGGTTGCGGCTTCTTGCCCTCATTGCTGAGCACATTCCATGACACATGACACGTGAACGCATATACACACATATACACATTGCTGCAAACAGTAGAATTGTGTGTGGTGGGTGGGTGTATATGTGTATATGTATATGTATAGATATGTGAATATGTATATGTATATATATCTGTATAATTGTTTTTTTTCCCTTCTCTTTTTTTAATTTACTTATTTATTTATTTATTTTTATTTAGTTGTCTGTTTATTTACTTATTTTATTTGTTTTTTCTCTTTCTTTTAAAATTTTTTTTCTATTTATTTATTTACTTATTTAATTATCATTATTATGATTTATTATTATTATCTTATTTTTTCTCTCTCCTCCCTTCTTCTCTTTCTTTCCTGTCCTCTTTTTTATTGTCTGTCAGGCCTGGCCAAACAAATAAAATACAAACTTTAACAAGAATAGGCTTTAGTAACCTATAGAGCTTTTCTTGTGAAACCAAATATGTTTGGTACATCAGTAAATTTGGATTACCATTCCGATTGCAAAAATGGCCAGACATGACAGGACACAAAAAAAAAAAACACCACCATTATCCCCAGACCAAAGAACCCGTTATGTGCTTGAATCACTAAGGGCCAACTGCACTGACACCGTTCATAACAGAAGTCTTTGAAAAACTCATCCTGACTTATATTACAAACTCTGTGCCAGAACTCTGGATCCTTAGCCGTTCTCCTAGCATGTGAAGAGATCCAGTGAAGATGGGTTATCCCTGCCGATGCATTAAGAAACAGAGTTATCCCCTCCAGACTGGTCTCCAAACTCAAGACCATAGGAGTTACTCACACAGTCTACAGCTGTTTTCTGGATGTCCTCTCCAGCAGGCCTCAGTCTGTCAGGACTGGCGACCACACTCCTCTCTTAGCCACTTCCTGTTCCAGCCACTGCTCTGTGGGAGGAGACATCAGAACATTCGAGCCAGAACCTCCAGGTTCAAAAGCAGTTTCTGCCTTTGAGCTGTTATTCTAATCACACCAACACCCACCAGATGATGAACACAAACGCAACCTGAACCATGTGCACACTGCACTGTAGTGATATTCCCAGCTGCTGTCTGACTTCATACACACCTGGACTGAACACTTGAACTAACATTCATAACGTTGTTTACTGAGAATTACCTCGAAGGTTTGCTGCACGGGTTTGATGCAATTTGCTATTCTGTATTTGTTTTCTTTTTATTGTTTTGCATCCACTTCGTACACATGCACTTATATCCTTAAGGTTTATCCACCAGAGAAGTGGCTCAGATGTGTTTCATTATATCGAGATGCTCAGTCAAGAACTGGAACACATGGCGGCTGAGATTAAGGCACTGCTGTTTACCAGTTTTCCTAGACTGGTGGAAGGTCATGGGAATCAGTGTGCTAGACAAGGAGAACCAGAACCTCTCGGCCGCTCTCGGCCGCACGCAGCCACGCGCTCCTGCCTTCTGCCCATGACATCAGGTTCCACCAGCGCCCACAACCTGAAAGATAAAGCAGCTTAGAAAATGTGTGGGTGGAAATGACTCATATGAGGAATTCATGGTTTATTGAAAAACTACTAAATTTTCATATTTCCGCTGTCACACCCTGAAAAATATTTCTGAGCTACTCAGCTACATCACTGGAAATAATCTGACGCAAAAGCATGATATTATCTCCACCTTGGATCTTCATCCGTCTTCTGCCTGCACGTTATCCTTGGTTGATGTGTCTCCATGTCAGAATGCGTTACAGCAGAAGTTGAAATGGTTCTCGACACGTGAGGGTGCGTTTCTAGTCCTACAGACATGGCAAGCCGTTTTAGCTTTTAATCCTTTTTTTCTTGATATCAGGAATTCAATTTGAACATGTGAAAATTCGATTTTAACATGTAGAAATGATATTTTAACTAGTAAGAATTGTGTTTTTACTGGTATAAATTGAAGTATTACATGTTCTAATGATAATTAGCTTGATTTGCATGTGGATGTGAAGGCGGAGATAATCTGGTCTGTGCTTTTCTTAAAGAGACAACATCAAGTACCACATATAATGTACAGTTGAGTTTTTGGGGAAAATATTAAAGCTTGTCCTTAACAGGTCTTGTCAGATATTTAAAAAATACATTAAAAAGCTTTACAAACGTAAAAGTTTCACAACACAAATGAAAGTGCTCATGTCTCCTCTGTGACGTGCACACCAGACCAGGCTATACCGCTTCAGTGTAGGCTACTGTTCAACTCGGCCAATGGCGGACTTGGTTCTTGGGAAGATTATGAGAGTCAGGCTAATCGAAAGAAACTTCCAGCAAGGCAGCAATGGAGGCCTGCGCGATGTTGGTATTCTTGATCCTCTCATTGCTACTCTGCGTCGTATTGAGCATCATTTGAGCCTTGAAACGTTCACAGAGTTGTATGAGAGTCTGACTGCATTACAGTCGTCCATAAGTGCTGATGTGCCAACTGCTTCATACTCTGCCCGCCGTAGTAGCACCGGTATGCATCATACAACCACTGCATTCATTCAAAAGCCTTCTCTGATTAGTTCTGTATACGCTTTGAACATTGCCTGCGTTCTGTGTGTTGTTCTCACTGGATATTTCAGGCTCCCGTGGAAGACCCAGAATAGACGTATCAAGAGAACAGCTGGAACTCTTGTTGAACCCAGGATTTAAGGCGAAGGCGATGGCACGGCTTCTTGGTTGCTCATCATCCTTCATTTATAGAAAACTAAGATCTATGGGCATTTCCATTAGACAGAGATTTACTCCCATCAGTGATAATGATCTTGAACAGCAGGTAAGAACGCTACATCAACAACATCCCAGGTCAGGTTGTGAGGTAGGAGGCTGAAATATTGCAGTTAAGCCATTAGAACATGTTAACCTTCTATGGGAACGGAGCAGTTACTGTATGTCTAATGTTGAGAACTGTCCTGGTAGATGATGAGGGCCTATCTTTCTGCTGCGGGTGTACGTGTTCCTCGACGCCGAGTGCGCGACACACGGAACAGAATCGATCCCGCAGCCGCTGCGCAAAGGTGGAGCAACGTTATTGCAAGGCGCACATCTCTCACGAACCGTCTCTGAGTTTGTGGCACATCGATGGACACATGCGCCTCATACGGGAACATTACGCGTAACAATTCTGTGCAATGATTTTGGCATTTTTGTGATCGTGTAACGATAAACCTGAGTCTTAAAACACTCCCGTCTGTTTTCACAGCTGGGGTATAGTGACGCACGGCGGTAGAGACGGATATTCACGGGCTATCATCTATCTGACCGCCAGTACAGACAACACTGCCCAGACAGTTCTAGCTCACTTTGTTGGGGCAACCTGTCAGTACGGACTTCCTTCAAGGGTCAGATCGGATCAAGGGGGTGAAAATACACTGGGAGCACTGTTAATGAACCTGCTGAATGGGGAAGGACGAGGTAGCCACATTACTGGGCTATCAGTCCACAATAAACGAATTGAACGCCTCTGGAGGGAAGTGTTCACACACGTCATCCACTACTATTACAACTTATTTTACTCGTACGAGGATGAAGGTCTTCTGGAACCAGATAATGAATCCAGAAATACTCACTTCAAACAGCGAACCTTCCAGAAATTAGAGAGAGATTGAGCACTTTCCGAAATGCATGGAACAACCACAGCATGCGGAGTGAAAATTATCGCACCCCTAACCAAATGTGGCTGGAGGGCATGGTTAGCAACCAGCTTGTAGACAGCACTGCAATCAGCAACGATTCTGGTGAGAACCCACACAGTGAGGACAACTTGGAAACACTGCTAGCACAACATGGTGTGCAGCTAGAGCAGTTAGAAGCAGAAGAAGAGGTCTCTGACCAGGCAGTAGTGGTGAGGCCACCACACATCAACCTTAACCAAGAACAACAGCAGATTCTTCAAACTTTCCACAGCTGGCTTGACACAGACACACACAGACAGACACACACAGACAGACACACAGACACACACACAGACACACACAGACACACAGACAGACACAGACAGAGAGACACAGACAGAGAGACACAGACACACACAGACAGACACACACAGACAAACACACAGACACACACACACAGACAGACAAACACACAGACGCACACAGACAGACACACAGACAGACAGACAGACACAGACAGACAGACACAGACAGACACACACAGACACACAGAGACACACAGACACACACAGACAGACACACACAGACAAACACACAGACACACACACACACAGACACACACAGACAGACACACACAGACAGACACACACAGACACACACAGACAAACACACAGACACACACAGACACACACACACAGACACACACAGACAAACACACAGACACACACAGACGCACACAGACAGAGACACAGACAGACAGACACAGACAGACAGACACAGACAGACAGACGCACACACACAGACACACACAGACAGACACACTCTATACCTTTCCAAATCCGAGAGAACCAAGTACAGCATCAGTCATCAAATCAAGTATCTCATTTTCGCTCTGTATACCACGAGGAAGGAAGAGCGTCACAGAGCAAGTGGAAGCGTAAGGAAAACGACTGCCCCTTATCTCCTGATCATAAAACTGTATTTGAAGTCGCTGTGGAAATCCAAGAGGTGGTACTACATCTGCTCCCGTAACAAACACTAGTAGGTCCTCAAAGGTGAAAGGAGTTTCTTTTTCTGTTAAAACAGACATACAAACAAAACCAGGACTTTACTGTGGTACAGCTTTGATATGGTCAACATTCTGTGCTCTGTGTTTAAATACTGGTCCATAATAAGACACAGGCTGCAAAGTAAAAAGTACACAAGAGCATTATCAACTTCACAATGACAGCATAGTGGATTTTACCTTGCACACTGTTTTTTTTTGAACCAAGTTTATTTATTAGTTTTTAATTACAAATACGTTAATACAATTGTAACAATGGCTGAAGCTTCCAAGAACCCCCACCCCTACCCTTTCCCTTAGAAAATATAACCTAAGAGACAAATATAAATAAATAAATAAATAACAAATATAACAAAAATAACTTATACATTTAAAATAAACAACTAATAAATAAAATACATAAATATGCCTAGTATCTGTGTGCATGGCATTTGTGCCTTACCAATAAAATTTAACAATCCCAGCAGAACATACTTGTTTATACCTATAGTTACATTAATGTTTATCTACAATCACACCAATACTATACACACACGGACAGAGAGACAAAACACACAAAATAATGAAAATAATAATGACATAATAAACAATGATAAAATGATAGGGGCTAAAACCAGTATATTTTGGCACCTTTCCTATAATCTAACAGTACAGGAGGGAAGACGCCCCTAAGGCACCGTAAAGTTCTCCCAACAATTTGTTTCCAAAATTCCTAGTAACATAACCTGATCATTCTACTGGAGCTTAAAACTTCCAGAACTCAGAGACTCAACATGACTAAGGAAAGATTGCCATATCAATAAAAATCTCTCTGTTGACCCCTTAACTGTATACCTGATTTTTTCCAACTGAATGAAATACACCATGTCCCTTATCCACTGCGCAAACGTTGGGGGGTTACAGTCTTTCCATTTAACCAAAATTTGTCTTCTAGCTACTAATGTGGCAAAAGATAAAAGGCTTAATTTGTTATTGTTTAAAATAAGATTTTGTGTTACCACACCAAATAAGGCAAGGGGGGCTGATAATTCTAGTTGCTTATCAATTACAATGGAAAGCATATCAAATATTGATTGCCAGAAACTTAAAAGTTTAGGGCAATCCCAGAGCATGTGAATCAGAGTGGCTTGGTTCTGCTTACAACGGTCACACTTTGTATCAATATTGGGTTTAATATGAGACAACTTAACTTTGGTCCAGTGCAGTCGATGAAAGATTTTAAATTGCATAACTTTATGTCTCATACATATCGAGGATGAATGTATCCCCTTCATCATCCTTGACCAAATGGACTCTGTAATTTCGATAGTTAGATCTTTCTCCCATTGACCCTTAAGGGGATTAAGACTTGTCATGCTTTCTGTCATTAATAAAGAATATATGTCCCCTATCCTACCCTTCTTGGATAAAGTAATGTCCTTAATTGAATCTAGAAGTGTATCTTGGGGCTGTGCGGGGAATTGACTTATATTCGAAGATACAAAGCTACGGACCTGTAAATATCTGAAAAAATTTGTCCTGGAAATATTGAATGTCTGAACAATCTGTTCGAAAGATGCGAATGAATCATTCATGAACATATCTTTAAATGAACGGATCCCATGATTAAACCAAATACTGTATGCAGCATCAATCTGGCATGGCAGAAAAACATGATTCTTTACAATGGGAGCGAGCAATGAGAACTTATTAATCTTAAAAGACTGTCTGAATTGTTTCCAAATTTTTAATGAGTGAATAACCACTGGGTTTGAAGTATATTTTGTCACAGGCTCTGAACATGGCAAACTAGAATACAATAAGGCACACAGTGAAGTGTTCTCACAGGATCCTCTTTCCAGTTTTAGCCAATCAGGTGCAGAAACTGTTTCACTTTGTTCCATCCAATACGAAATCATTTTGATATTTGCTGCCCAATAATAAAGCTGAATATTTGGCAGTCCCATTCCACCCTGCTCACAAGGTCTCTGTAATATAGAGGTACGTATACGTGGGTTCTTTTTATTCCAAATAAAAGAGGAGAGCTTTTTATCTAGGGAGATGAAAAAAGTTTTTGTTAAAAAAACTGGTATGCACTGAAACATATAGAGAAATTTAGGCAATACGCTCATTTTTATTGCATTTATTCTGCCTGCTAAAGACAGGGGTAGTAAATCCCAGCGATCAAGATCTTCCTTAAGAAAGGATAACAGAGGGGGAAAGTTTGCTGAAAAAAGTTCTTTAAATTTGTGAGTGACCCAAACACCAAGGTATTTTATTTTTTCCATACACACTTTAAATGGCAGAGTGTAAACAAATGAGGACTCTCTTGCTGCTAAGTTTATGGGCATCAGCTCACTTTTTTGTGTGTTTACTCTATATCCTGAGATTTTGCCAAAGTCAGATAGGATATTAAGCACTACAGGAAGAGATGTGGAAGCGTCAGACAAATAAAGTATCATGTCATCTGCATATAAAGAGACTTTGTGTTCCCCTTCTGCCCTCGCAATACCCTTAATATCTTTATTAGTACGTAAAGCTATGGCTAACGGTTCAATTACGATCGCAAAAAGAAGGGGGGACAATGGTGACCCCTGCCTCGTCCCTCGCGATAGTGCAAAATAGGGTGATATATTGTTATTAGTCTGGACTGCTGCCATTGGCGATTTGTAAAGGATCTTTATCCATGATATAATATTTGGCCCGAATCCAAATGCTTCAAGAGTGTAAAATAAATAATCCCACTCCACCCGATCAAAAGCCTTCTCTGCATCTAGAGATATGACCACTTCTGGTTTGTCAAGTGGAGAGGGATTATAAATTATATTATACAATCGCCTAATGTTGAAGGTGGAATATCGATTTTTTATGAAACCTGTCTGATCTGGTGAAATTATTATCGGGAGAACAGTTTCAAGGCGACGGGCAATCATTTTTGCAAATATTTTATTATCTACATTAAGAAGGGAAATAGGACGATAAGAGCTCCTGTTTGTCTTTGCCTTTTTTGTGAATAAGTGATATAGTAGCTTGTCGCATTGTTTCAGGCATTAAACCAACGGATAGAGAGTCATTATACACAGCAGTTAAGAGAGGGGCCAGCTGATTAGAGAATTTCTTAAAGAATTCTGCTGAGTACCCATCTGGGCCAGGGGATTTACCCCCTTGCATACTTCTAATGGCGTCCTCGATTTCTCTTATTGTAAACGGAGACTCCAGCTCTGCCTTTGTTGAAAGATCTATGCGAGGAACTTCTATACCTTGAAAAAATGAATTAATTAGGTGTTCATCCTTTAATGACTCAGATGTGTATAGGTTACAGTAATACCTCATAAAACGAGAATTTATTGCAGAGTGATCTATACAGACTGACCCAGACTCGTCCTTAATCTCTGAGATAATATGACTTGCTGCTTTCCTACGAAGCTGATGTGCCAGAAGCTTCCCCGTTTTATCACCATGCTCATAGTATGTATGGCAGGATCTAACCAACTGATACTCTGCTTTTTGTGTAGTTAATAAATTTAATTCTTTTTGAAGTATTAAGCGCTGTTTAATGCCATCCTCAGAAGAGGATGTTGCTAGTTGTAAATCAAGGTCCCCAATTTGTTTAATCAATTCATTAATACGCTTATTCCTCACTTTTCGTGACTGTGCACTGTAGGAAATAATCTGACCTCTTAAATATGCTTTAAGTGCTTCCCAAACCGTCAATGATGACATATTGGGTGTTTGGTTCATTTCTAGAAAAAAATCAATCTGTGATGTAATAAAATCTAAATAAAATTTATCTGAAAGTAGGAGTGGGTTAAGCCGCCATGGTCTATAACAGGTATCATAACTGATAAATTAATTTTCAATCTAAGAGGAGCATGATCAGATATTACAATCGAATGATAATCACATTCCTGAACTGAAGGAAGCAAACTCTTATCCATTAAAATGTGATCAATACGTGAAAATGTTTTATGAACAGCCGAATAAAAGGAGTACTTGCGAGCACTGGGATTAAGGACACGCCAAACATCAACAATACCATAGGTGTCAAGAAGTAGTTTAATTGTAAGGGCAGCTTTAGAAGTGTGTACGTTTTTATCAGAACTACGGTCTAATCTGGGTGACAGCACACAATTCATGTCTCTACCCATAATCAAATGGTGTTCATTCAAATCAGGTAATCGAGTAAACAGATTCGTGAAAAATGCAGCATCATCCCAGTTAGGGGCATAAACACTGACTAAAACAACTGGCATGTCATATATTTTGCCTGTAACAATGACATATCGGCCCTTAGAATCTCCGTCAATCTGGGAAGCAGTAAAAGGCAGATGTTTACTGATTAAAATTGCCACACCTCTTGATTTAAACTGAAATTTTGAATGATAGACTTCACCCACCCATCTAGTATGTAAACGCATATGATTGGACATATTTAAATGTGTTTCCTTGAGGAACGCAATGTCCACCTTTAACTGATGTAGATGTGCTAAAACCCTCTTACGTTTCACAGGATGATTCATCCCTTTAATATTCCAGCTTACAAATGAAATTGGGCATACCGTCTTCCCTCCTACTTTTACATTCTGTGCCATGATTCGAAATAATACACGTCACTTCTTAACCCCTTATCATTGTAGAAATAATAATTAAAAAAAAAACAGTACATAAAATATAATATAAAATATAGAAAAAAATACGTATAAACACTGAAACCCTCGTAAGCCCATCATTCCCACTTCCTTCTTACCCATCCTAACAGGGTCGAACCCTCCCCCCACTATATGGTATCCACACAGTGTGCTTGTACTAGGGAAACTATTCAGCCAGAAGCTAAACTCTCCAAAACATATGAACTCTTTAGACGTATATCTCAAGTCAAAGATGGAGTTACTTCGTCTCATGAAATATTAACAAACTTTTTCCAAACTATTACAGTTTATAACTTAACTCTGAAGGATTACTACTTTTGCAAATGTTTCAAACCAACAACAAGCCATGCCCAACACCAAAATATACATTACACATATCACACACACCTCCTAATTTTTAACAATCATATTATTACTAACACCGCTCTCATCCCAAACTTACCCCAGCTCGAAAGGTCAAGCAATCAAAATAGGCTGGTTAGGAACCTTGTCCCGTTAATTAAAGTAGACACATTCAGGCTCTGCATCCCCTTTACATAAGAGGAAACTCCGAACGTGCGGCGGTTGGTTATTTTATAATATCTTGTGCGATGTACTTCTGGGCATCAACTGGCGATGTGAAATTCTTCTCCACTCCTTTGTAAGTGATGCGAAGCCTAGCCGGATGAAGTATGCCAAAACGAAGTCCCTCGATGCCACGCAACTGCTGTCTGATGTCATTGAAGGCTGCTCGCGCCCGGGCGACTTTCGCTGTATAATCCGGATACACTGAGATGGTCAAGTCGTTCACAGCCACACGTTTCCTTTCTCTGGCAAGTCGCAAGATGTTAGAGCAATCATGAAAATAGTGAAGACGGGCCACTATGGCTCTAGGGGTTGCTCCTTGCTTCGGGGGTGGCTGTAAGGTGCGGTGTGCTCTATCCAGTAGAGGGGCCTTTTCTAGCTGAAAGGCGTCCTTCAAGAGTGCGGAGACTGCCGACACGCTGCTGCTGCCTACGCCCTCTGGTACCCCTATTATCCGAATGTTATTACGTCTGGACCTTCCTTCCAGATCCTCACATTTGTCCTCTAAGGCCGCCACCTGGTTTGAAAGTTGTTGTACAGTGCGCTGTAATGCCACAACGTCATCTGAACATCCAGAAAGCCCCCTTTCCATCTGCTCCATGGTGTTTTCCATCGCTTCAACATCCTTCCTTATATCAGTCTTAAAGTTAGAAATTTCCGTTTTGGCATCTTGCATCTCCTGTTTAATAGCAGAAATTTCGCTTTCAAACACCACTCGGATCTCATCCTTGAAAATGCTCGCAAAATCCGCTCGCAACGCTGCCACTAACTCGTCTTTGAAGGCCATGATTTGAGAAGGGCTTACCGCCGTCACAGGTGTTTGAGCGGGGTTATCGGACTCACCCGAGACCCTTGGGGGTGACGGCGCGTTAGCTTTAGCAGGCCCAGTCGAAGAAGTGGCCACAGCACGCCCTTTAGTGGTCCTGCTGGCCATGATTTGCCTTCCCTTTCGTAAAGTATGCAAGTTGGATATAAAGTGAAGAGACTTGTAATCTGTATTACGCCTAAATATCACTTAACTGACAAAGTTCTGGAGAGCTCCGCAACATGCAACCTACACCATCGCTCGCTCACTAGCGCCCCCTCTACCTTGCACACTGTTGAGAAGACATTCCCATGCAAACATAGTGTCCTCTTCAGCTTCCTTGTTGTTTGTCCCTTCGTCACTCCAAACGACATTGAAAAGACAGCGAAAGGCAGCTCTTGTCAGTCGTCCCTCTGTGTGTGTAAACAGGCACTGAAATGCATTCCAGTACCTCTCCAGTTTCCCAAAGTTTGCCACAAGAGTTCATCCCTTGTTTAAACTGCTCAATCATGTTTGCAGTTCTGAAATAAAAATTAATAAATTAAACATTTGCACTAAATAAATGAAAAGTCTACGGTGATAATTGGCTATAAGGATGGCATAAACTAGTCAATCATAATAAGCCGTTATTAGCGATAAGCAATAGTCAACAAATCCTGTCTGCTATTTTATCACAGATTGCTGTGCAATACCTGGAGTACATAAAACACTATGTCCTGAAAGCAGTGGGAACAATACCTGTGAAAGATGAAATGCTTCACAACTTGGGAAAGTATCTGAGGAACGTCATGGACTTTGGCTTCATAAACCCCTGGCACACCACAATCTGCAATCCAGTCACCCAAACTGTCCTGAAGATTTTTCCATGCCTCCTCAGTTTTACAGTCTTTAATCTAAGAACACAGCAGAAGACAAGGCACAAAAACCAAGACAGAAATTTAGGCTACATTAACACAAACATACACATAGTACAGTGTTTTAGGTTGTTCAACAAAATATTAAAGTACAAGACAAGTAATACACTGTTCTTATTTTCCCCTCAAAGTTCATTTCTGTAGAATTCTCCGAGTTACTGACTGTCCACCGGTCCGGCCCAATACTGATGGATGTCCCACCCTCAAGTCCCCCTGTCCCCCTGATTGACCAGACTGATGGAAGTTTCTGGAACGCAGCTTCTCCACTACAGATCACATCCAAATCTATATGAACTCTAATTGTTTCCACTGTTGATTATACACACCTGAATATATTAGAACTGCGTGGATGTAAAATTGACTTTTCAATGTTTAACTTATAAGTTGTCTGACCAGTGGTAGGATGGTCCCCCCTTTAGATGTGAGTCTTGGTCCTCCCGAGGTTTCTTCCTCCTCCAGCTCTGAGGGAGTTTTTCCTTGCCTCAGCGCTCACGGGGGTTCTGTATATTCTGTATATTATGTTCAGTGTTTTGTCTGATTCTCTGTGCTGTGATTCCCATTTTTGTAAAGCTGCTTTGTGACAACATCAGTTGTAAAAAGCGCTATATAAATAAATTTGATTTGATTTGATTTGAATTTAAATGAGCTCTAACTATAAAACCAACAATGTAAAAAAACGGCATAGTGTCAGAAAACCTGCTGAAGCTTGTCCTGCACACACTTGTCTGGCAAGATGGAAATATCAAATTCTTCAAGATCTGGAGCCTGACCACACATTAACTGATAAAGGCTGGGATGTAATGCCTTAATGCCTGGTCCCCCAGGCAACAGAGACCAGGCAATCAGCTTCCCTCCAGTATAATACTTTCCCTTATCTAGGGCTGCCTGATCATAAGACAAAAAAAGGTTGTCTGGCTGTCCCTCGAAAATGCCCAAAGTGGACTGCACGTCTTTCATGAAAAGCCTACCAAAGAGACGAAAGAAAAACTGTTAATACTGTATAAAATTAACTCAAAAGGAAACATGCAATTGGGTCATCTTGGGGCATCGCGGGGCATCTTGGGTCATCTTGGGTCATCCACTCAAAAATGATGAGCTTTACAACAAAGGTAAAGAGCAACAGAATAAAGTTTATTTTATTAGTCCAGAGAGTCTTTGATGCATTGCCCATAATATTTAGTGAAGTCATACGATCATGATCCTCCACAAAGCTGGGAAGAGAGAGAGGAAAAAAAAACTCTGTATAAAAGTCAGATCTCTATTTTGATTGATTTATTTTCCAGTCAAAATGGCCATGAATTAAAATCTATTCATTTTTCAGCTTCAAGGAAAAAGTCCTAACCACTAAATATGAAAGGGGAAATAAAATCAGGATTTAGTGTGTCCACACTTTGTCTTCATAAACTCCTTACTTTCACTTTTTCAAAATTAATAAGCAGTTCTATTTTTCCACACCTTCAATGTTCAGTCTTAGAAACTGGTTTAGCATTTTCTGCTTTTCACAATCAGCATAATCTGGTCTGGAAACTGGGGGCCAACATTCTGAGAACATCAGCAATGTGTCTCCTTTTCTTAGTGAGGCTTCTTGACAGCTACACATCCTTTCTGACCCACAGGGCTGAGTTAACTTCTCACAATGGAAGGAAGGACAGAAAAACCTGTGGATTTTTTCAGATCTAAAGCAAGAGTGGAGCTTCATTTTATCCACTCTCTCCCAGATGAAAGCTTTAGTCTGTTTATTGATGGGGATAGTTTTGGTGGCTGTTAGGAGAGTCCCAGATAAGCCTATTTATTCTGCACCTTTCAATACAATTTTGATCTCCAATCTCCATGAAAATGAATTGCTTGCACATTTTGCCACTTTGACTCGCCTACAAATTCAATCTGTGGACGTTTGTGCCAGTCAAAATAGCCCTTGTTTAGAGCTGTTATGGCGCTGTGTAGAATTCGCCTCCTTCTGGCCACAACCGTCAACGTAGAATGCTCACTAATGTTCTCCCTCTTGAAGTCTCTAATGATATCAGCAAGGTTCTCCATCTCCTTTAAACAAGAAAGAAATAGCCATAACAATAGTAAACATATAGGTTGATTACAATGGTACTTTCAGTTATTCTGCTCTGATTCTAACATACAGTCATACATTATATATATATATATAATATATACAGGCACATTTTTCACTCACATCACAGGGGCTATAGGGGTGTTTTGGAGAGGACAACATCTGGGGGTCCTCATCTGGTTCACTGTCAAGTAATATGTCACTATAGGTACATAAAAGAAAGAAAGCAAAACATCAATAAATAAAATCACTATGTTGCTATACATGAATCCATATCCATGAAAACAAACATGTTGTGCCAAAAATGCATCATGGTCCATTTACAGTTTTGCTGAAACATTTAAACTGTGGTTCAGTTAGACACAGGCCACAGCATCAGCTTGAGACATAGATCTTCTCCCAACGCTGTCAAGAACCACCATGGTTTCTCCTTTTAAGAAACAGTGAGTTCTCTAAAGAAACAGAAGGAAAATGAAGTTACAGATGTCTTGTGAAATGTTTCACACAAACTCCAAAACCATGTAATTCAATGTAATATAAACGAAGTCCACTAACTTTAGTGACAGTTCATGAAGGACAGAGATGGGTTTTCTCTGGAAAAGAAAATGTGCAAAATTAATAAATTAATAAAAGATTAATAAATGTTTGAGAACCTGATTGTTGTGAAATGGCTATGAGACACTCCTCCTGTTGCTGCCAACCTCCCCCTTATCTGCTTTAAAAAAAATGGAATTAGGGGTCTGCATTATAAACCCAAGGCAGACCTGCTGCATATTAACTAATAACGTAATTTTGACTGTGTGTAAATATATAAGTGTGTCTAAATGTGCAAGTACTCATGTCTGGTACTCACAGGAGAACTTGTCAGGGGACAGTGCACTAGCATGTCTTCCAGAGTACTTTCAGAAAGAGAGGCCTGGTCAGTTCTGCTGGGATACTACTACTACTACTACCACTACTACTACTACTACTGATACTGCTACTACTACCACTACTACTACTACTACTACTACCACTACTACTACTACTACCATCATTACCACTACTACTACCACTACTACTGCTACTACTACTACCACTACTACTACTACCACCACCACCATTACCACTACTACTACTACCACCACTACCACTACTACCACTGCTACTACCACTACTACTGCTACCACTACTACTACCACTACTACCACCATTACCACTACCATTACCACCATTACCACTACTACTACTACCACTACTACTACCACTACTACTACCACCATTACCACTACTACTACTACTACTACTACTACCACCATTACCACTACTACTACTACTACTACTACTACCACCATTACCACTACTACTACCACTACTACTACCACTACTACTACTGCTACCACCATTACCACTACTACTACTGCTACTACCACTACTACTACTACTACCACCACTACCACCACTACCATTACCACTACTACTACTACTACTACCACCACTACCGCTACCACTACTACCACTACTGCTACTACTGCTACCACTACTACTGCTACTACTACTACCACTACTACTACTACCACCACCACCATTACCACTACCACCACTACCACTACTACCACTACTACTACCACTGCTACTACCACTACTACTGCTACCACTACTACCACTACTACCACCATTACCACTACCATTACCACCATTACCACTACTACTACTGCTACTACTACTACCACTACTACTACCACCATTACCACTACTACTACTACTACTACCACCATTACCACTACTACTACCACTACTACTACCACTACTACTACTGCTACCACCATTACCACTACTACTACTGCTACTACCACTACTACTACTACTACCACCACTACCATTACCACTACTACTACCACCACTACCACTACCATTACTACTACTACCACTACTACTACTACTACTACTACTACTACTACTACTACCACCACCACTACCACTACTGCTACCACTACTACTACTACTACCACCACCACCACCACCACCACCACCACCACTACCAAAACCACCACCACTACCACTACTACTGCTACTACCACTACTACCACCATTACCACCACCACTACCATTACCACTACTACCACTACTACTACCACCATTACCACTACAACTACTGCTACTACTACTACCACCACTACTACTACTGCTACCACTACTACTGCTACTACCACTACTACTGCTACTACTACTACCACCACTACCACTACTACTACCACCACTACCACTACCACCACTACCACTACTACCACTACTGCTACTACTACTGCTACTACCACCACTACTACTACTACTACTACTGCCACTACTACTACTACTACTACCACCACTACCACTACCACTACCACCACTACCACTACTACTACTACTACCACCACTACCACCACTACCACTACCACCACCACTACTACCATTACCACTACTACTACCACCACTACCACCACTACTACTACTACTACCACTACTACCACTACTGCTACCACTACCACTACTACCACTACTACTACTGCTACCACCACTACTACCACCACTACCACTACCACCACCACTACTACCACTACTACTACTACTACTACCACCACTACTACTACTACCACTACTACCACTACCACCACTACTACCACCACTACTACTACCACTACCACTACTACCACCACTACTACTACCACTACCACTGCTACCACTACTACCACCACTACCACTACTACCACCACTACCACTACCACCACCACTACTACCACTACTACTACTACTACTACTACCACCACTACCACCACTACTACTACCACTACCACTACTACCACTACCACTACTACTACTACTACTACCACCACTACCACTACCACTACTACCACTACCACCACTACTACCACTACTACCACCACTACTACTACTACCACCACTACCACCACTACTACTACCACTACCACTACTACCACCACTACCACCACCACTACCACCACCACTACTACCACTACTACTACTACCACCACTACTACTACCACTACCACTACTACCACTACCACTACTACTACTACCACTACTACTACTACTACTACCACCACTACCACTACCACTACTACCACTACCACCATGTCTAACAGTAACTCTAACAGGTCTTTAGTAGAGAAAAATAATACTGCAATCTTAAAATTAGATATACCTGTTCTGGGCAGTTATCACATCTTGAATTGGCTGATCAGTTCGGTAGAACACCTGATTCAGAGAATTACGCATCAATTTTAAAAGACATCGTTCCAAGTTATTTAAGATGTTGGTAAAAAGAAAATATGTAGCTTAGACAGGTAATCTACCAAAATGAAACATTTCAAGCAATATTCACAGATTTACAAGATGAATATTATATAATTCTCACCTCAGGAGTGCCAGCATTTACATATATGTGACCATTATTTTCATCCTACAACAGAGACAGCATTGCTAAATTTGTCAATTACAGTATTTCAAAAATTCCTAAACTGCGTTCACAAAATAATGTTAGATGTAAATGGCATACCACCTGGCCTGTCAGGTCTACAACATTACTTTCTGACGCTGATGCACTTGTGGCCATTTCAGAATGTACACTGGGGGAGACCTGTAAGAATTATTGCAGTCCTCTGTTCATAATGAATGATTATTTACCCAAAAACAGAATTATAAAAAATCTAAATTTCAAAATAATTAAGCAACTAGATAGCATAATACTACTTTTCTCCGTTGACTAAGAACTACCCTTATCTTATTGGCTAATTACAAAGAGCACATGAGCTGAAACGTGTGTTGGAGCAGGAAAATCAGCAAACTGTGAAATGTTCTGAACCTCAACAACCCGTATTAGCTTCTACCTGGCACAGCTGTGAAAGTACGATGAATGAATGAAGAGTGATCTCTTCACTGTGAGTCCTTCAGGGTGTTTATAAGAGCAGGACAGATCAACTGATGATCCTTTCAGACCACAGACACGTCCAGCAGTGTAGATCACAGCCCAGTCCAGTTTACCTGGAACACAGAGTCACAGCCAGGAAGGAGGAATTTTATAATATTAGAATATCAGTCTGCTACTGAGTAACAACACTATCCAGCGTTATACCCTCAGAAACAACCTTTGCTTTATAAAATGATGAATGTAGCTCTTTATAACTGTTTGAAGTCCCAGTCGTTCTGCTGTCTAACATCTCCAAAGAATGACCCTCATTAAAAGTCCATGTAGAGGTGTAACTAAAGCTCTTCCTCTCAGAAAAGCTGAGGGAACAGCAGAGAGACACTGGCAGTGAGACAGACAGAGACAGTGAGAGAGAAACGTACTACAGTAAATACACATTGCTATGACCTCAGGGAAAAGACTGGACCCCGACTGGACTGGGAGCAGATCGGAGGAGTGAAGATGGGATTATAGATGCCCCAAACCACAGGATAATCTGGGGACATCGTTGTTTAGGATCCCTCTGATATTGGAGACCTTCTGCAATTTCAGATTTGGCCCAGTTATCCTGTAGTGTCTGTGTGGCTACCTGTCTGTCTGTGCCTGTCTGTCTGCCCTGTGATGGACTGGCGACCTGTCCAGGTTGAATCCTGCCTTCCACCCATTGCCAGTTGGGATGAGTTGCAGCTCCTCCGTGACCCAGAAGGATAAGCGGTTTAGACAACGTGTGCATTTTATTTTATTCACTACATTTAAATGTTCTGGGGCTTTTACCAGGGGGCGGGGCTTAGAGGAGGGCGGTCCCCTGCAGTCTGTATTTGTAGCCTGATTTTGAGTGACAGGTCTTCTGAACAGCCTCTCAGCATTAACCGCCTCCAGCACGGGAGAACATGTGGTACTGAGAGCCGCTATGAGTGCAGCGCTGTTCCGATGTTGTGGACTGTGTTTTAAATTATTGATGAATCATGTTTATCAGTCTTGTGTCCAGCTGTGAAAAATGATGTCATTTGGGAAATTATATTTACAGAAATCAACAAAGTCTGTAAGATAAGATAAAAACGTCTCTTCTTTTCCATCAAACCCCTTTAAACCAGTTTATAAATCACTGCTTGTGTTGGTTTTCACCAGCTGGTCCAGCATTTCTGGATTCCCAGTCCTTCACCATCTACTCTGAAGCACTGACGCTGTGGAAACGTGTGTTTAGTGGGCTTTAACTCCGGCTGTGCTCGGCGTCTCACTCCTCCTGCAAGTTCATCAACCAGCTCATCTGAGTGTCTCTGATCATCATTTTCATCCTGCAGCTCCAAATTAATCTGAGCTCTGTACAAATTTAAGGAGCTTCAGAAGAAGAGAGATGAAATCTCCACCGGTCACTAAAGCAGCAGCTGGACTCATAATTAATCAGTTATTAATCAGCCTTTGATCAGCTGAAAGCAGCAGCTGGCTAGTGCAGCATCCCATAATGCACCTCCTGTTTAATTTCCATGCGACTGATCCGGTAAAATCAATCATTTGAAATGCGGTTCTGTGTGACGTCGTGACGAGTTCTCAGGGTTCTGATCGATTTCAGTGTGTAAATCCAGACCAACAGGAACTTCATGGCTGTTTGGAGCGGAAATGGAATGAATATAAGGGGGGGGGGGTCTTTACTGACTGTAAAGGGGGTCTGACTGTATGGGGGGGTCTGACTGGCTGTAAGGGGGGGACTGACTGGCTGTAAGGGGGTCTCTGACTGTAAGGGGGGGACTGACTGTAAAGGGGGGGGGTCTGACTGGCTGTAAGGGGGGACTGGCTGACTGTAAGGGGGGGTCTGACTGTAAAGGGGGTCTGACTGTGTGTAAGGGGGTGGTCTCTGGCTGTAAGGGGGGGTTTGACTGGCTGTAAGGGGGGGTCTGGCTGGCTGTAAGGGGGGGTCTGGCTGGCTGAACAGCACTGACCATATTAAGGTATTCCTGAGTCCAGTGATTTTCAACCTCTGTGCCGCGGCACACTAGATAGATCGTTAGATGTGCCGTAGGAAATTCTACAGTTTCACTTAATTGGTCATAAAATATTTAGTCACTATAAATGATTTGGCGTTGTTGAGTGTCTGCGCCTGTGCCAAAGTGTTGGCTGACTAATTAATTAAACACCCATCTTTGCCAGCAGGTGGCAGTAGGTAGCACAATAATAATGACTGACAGTAAGGAAGCCAGGTGCCGTGAAAACAAAAGAAGTGATGCGCGGGAGAGCTAACGGTGGCAAGACGTACAACAGCGATGGACAAAAAGGAAAAATTCAGACTCTGAACTGGGCCCTGGACAAAATTCTAACCCAGAAGAAGAGCCTAGTGTGAGTTGTGGTCAAAAGAAAGAAAAAGCGACACACGGAAAGTTACATTTCGTTTGGATTTACATCCACGGGGAGTCCAGCAGCACCCATTCCGTTATGCTTAGTGTGTGGGGAAAAGCTATCCAGGAGTGCCACGGTCCCAAGCAAGCCTAAAAGACATCTCCAAACTAAACACCTTCCCTTCAAAACAAGAACACCGACTAATTTGTTCGGCCCTGATGCAGTTAAAGAAGTAGCTAAAATCCCTCTCTCAGACAACTGCCGGACGTATTGAGGACATGTCTGCAAAAGATGCGCATCAGCCGGAAAACTGCATTGCAACTTGACGAGTCTACAGACGTTAGCCGACATGCTCAACTTTTGGCCAGTGTGCGTTTTGTGGATGGAAACCATCAGAGAAAACTTTCTATTTTGCAAAGCACGGCCAGAAAAAACAACAGGAGAGGAAATTTTTCGGGTCACATCAGAATATCTAGAACAAAAAGGACTTGAGTGGGAAAACTGCATGAGCGTCTGCACTGACTGTGGACAGTTTTTGGTTGACTGCTGCTGAAGAGTTTCCCATTCTGGCAAACAGAGCCATTTCAACATTGCTCCCATTGTCCACAGCATATCTATGTGAGCTGGGACTGCTATAAAAACTAAAAGCAGAGGGAGACTGAGAGCAGGTGAGGAAGAGCCTCGTGTCTTCCTGTCTTCAATCCCTGCCAGGATATCAGCTTTGTGTTCATCTAAACAGGCACAGGTTTCACACTAAGTGAGTAATTCAGAAATTATATTGTCATTATATGTGCTGCAGAATTTTTAATGGAAAACATGTGCTGTGGCTCAAAAAAGGCTGAAAAACACTGTCAGAGTCCAGACAGTGACAGTGACAGTAACGGGGGGGTCTGACTGGCTGTAAGGGGGTCTCTGACTGAACAGCACTGACCATATTAAGGTATTCCTGAGTCCATACAGTGACAGTGACGGGGGTCTCTGACTATAAGGGGGTCTCTGACTGAACAGCACTGACCATATTAAGGTATTCCTGAGTCCATACAGTGACAGACATGATGTGGTTCATTATCACTGAGAACAATTTCCTGCGTGTGTTTTAAACATTTTATAATTTAATAGTTGGTCTCTGGAAAGTTCTGGTGAAGCTTTAAGCAGACTGAACCTCTTCATTCTGAACATCATGAACGTTTACTAGAATTAAAGGTTCTGTCTGTGTTCTGTCCGGGTCATCCTGGAAAAGCTGCTTCCAGTTATCTGAGGATTTTATTGATCAGTGATCATGAAGTATCTCAGTATCTCAGTTTGCAGTGACAGCGTTCAGATCTGGAGGAACGTTCTTCCTCAACGGAACGTCTGAAATCAGCACTGAAAGCTGCTTATTTGGTTCTGAATTTCTTCTAGAATTACTTTTCTTCAGTTTTGCTGACAGACTGACTGACACTCACACTTCTGCTGAGGGGCGGCGCCGTTCTGGACCTCACAGTAGTATCTGTCCTGGTCAGATGAGCTGGTGGAGATGAACCAAACTGTGGCTCCATATGAACATCCTATTATTTCTCTATTCCAGGATCCTGTATATCTGTATCTGTACCAGCTGTAGTAACAGTTCCCTTCAGGCCAGCAGGGGGTGCTACAGGTCTGTTTCACCACTTTCTGTCCTGCAGGTTTACAATCCACCTTCACCTGCAGAACTGAACACACACACACACATGCACACACACGCACACACACACACACACACACACCCCATGTACCAAAATGTTGTGAAGCAGAAGTTTTATTAATGTGTTTATGAGCAGAAAAGACTTTGATCAGCAGTGTTTAACACTGTAGCTCCACTCAGAACATCAGATATCAGAGATATGAGCTTCACCTGCAGACAGTCTGAGTGGAGCCACAGTGTGAAACACTGCTGAGAACATTCAGAACATTCACTGGACAGTCAGTAAAGCTCCAGCGCTATGATTATATTTCATAGATTTCATTTCATATCAGAGAGAAAACATTTAAAGGGTCAACACACTACAAATTTCTCCTCTTCTGCTTTTCCCTCTGATGTCCACTTACACTGTTTGAGTGGATTAATGTCCCAAAACGTCTTCAGAATCTATTCATTTATAAATGTTTTGTTTAGTGACATCACAAAGAAAACGAGCAGTAAACCGGCCGCCTGTGTCGTTTATATGGACTGTCTGCGCTGAGGAGTGAACGCTATGACCCGGTCCGGGTTCAGAGACCAGCACACGACAAAATACCAAACAAAACTACTAACGGTTTAAAAATCCAACAAACCTGAAAAGAAAGACAGAAAATATTAAATCTTCCTGAACAAAAACACAAAACCCAGAGAAACAGAACCAAACCCAAACAACGGCAGCCAAACCCTCACCTGGAGAAGTTCTTACTAAGATACACTGAAAGGGAAAATATGTACAGAATATACCACAGGCTAGCGGGTTTAAATGGGCCGGGCTAAACCGGGTCAGAAGGCCGATTAGTCTGGGGCGACTGCTGTCAGGTCCAGGTTTAGAGTCACGTGGGCCTTAAACTCCACCGCTGTGTCTTCAGAAGCTGCAGTTTAAACTGAACCCAATTACTGGGTCATTTACAAACAACACGTCTGCCACTAGATGGCGCTGTAACTCAGGTTTAACTGAGGTTCATCTTAAACCTGGAAAAACCTGGTTTAGCTGAGTTTTAGGGTGAGGTTTCTGTAGTTTGATCAGATCTTCAGCTCCGTTGTTTAATATTCCATATCTGGACTCATATTCCTCCCACTACAGTGTTTCTTCACGGCATGTTCTAATTCCATGCTGTATCCCACACCTACAGTACTGCCCTCACCTACAACCCCAGCCTTCGGCCCGGGGTCGGCGCCTCCGGCCTGGAACACAGAGACACAAGCAGAACACGGACAGGGAAAAGGAGCAGAGCGTAACGATGTGTTTAAGCTCCACCGCATTTCTGTCTCCAAACTTCTGCTTTTAACTGAGGAAGATCTGAACAGCGTCTGTTCTGTCACTTAAGCTCAGTTTCTACTGACTTGCTCCGCCCTGTAACAGAACCGAGAGCTGCTCAAAGACGTGTGAAGATGGTGGAGACTTCACAACCACAGAAGAGCTGACCTCAGTTTAAAACAGCTCCACAGCTTTAACAGAGTTAATCACACAAATAAGCTCTGATGAAGATCTTCAGCTTAAAGCTGCAGTTAGTCTGAATGTTCTGGAAGTGTAAGAGATTATAAAACGGTATCAGTTATTAATCTTTAGCTCCTGCAGCTCTGCTGTTCGCTCTAAAGCCACTTCCTGAGACTGAATCGCGCCAAATGTATTAAAATGTTCTGAAAAACACTGAAACTGTTAAATGTTGAAGGGTTTTTAGTCTCTACACGTTAATCTGACGCAGATGTAGATCAACGCTGTGGAGCACAAACACATTAAGAGCAGAAATGGAAATAAATGGATAGTTTACCTGCCAGTAAAATGAGGATCAGCGCTGCTGGAATATTTACTGAGCTCTGGGAAAACATGGCAGCATCGCTCTTCAGACCCAGCGGATACCTGAAGGTCCAGAAGGTCCAGAAGCTCCTCACTCTGACTCTCCTACACTTATGAACTGCTCTGATCTCAGCAGAGAGAAAGTCAGCAGAGACACTGAAGACGTGATCTGCACTGTGTGGTCTGTCGTCACTCCTCCCCTTTCAGCTCAGAGTCGCTTCCTCTTCCACTCGACTCCCTCAGAAAGACGTCTGAGTGAGATCATTTTATTTCTGTGATTCTCTGTGAGGATCATCTCATCACGTCACATCAGAACCCACTGCCATACATTAAAGTCCAGAACGCCACCACTTCAGAGAGGAAAGGGTCAGTTATGATAGCAGTGATATGAGATGAAGCTCCTCTTCTAAACGGCTCTATTTCTGTCCTTTTATCTCCAGAAAGGTTCATGATGTTCTAGCAGGTTTGGACTCTCCTGGGTCCTGATATTCAACTTCCAACACCTTCACCTGTTTGGTGGCCATCATAAACGCTGCTCTCTCACTGTTACAGTACAGTTCCTATTTTTTTTGCCGAGTTTAGATTAGATTCAGTTGTCACTGTGCAGAATAAGAGAAATAAAACATTTGATTTTTTGTGTTTTACTTCGGCCGTTTTCCTTTTCTTTTCAATTCAGTAAATTACAGTAAGACAGAAACTACAGATTTTATAGTTTTCTCTCAATAATCATTAAGCAATATTTCAAAACAGGCATTTTAGGATGTGCTTTTAATGAAAACTGGTAACTGAAACTCTGAGGACCAGCACATGAGAGATGAGCTTATCTTCACCATCAGCTGTTAGATTATATTTACACTAATGTTCGCCCTCAATCACGTGACCAACACTTCACACACGCAGAGCGGCTGCTGTGACCGTTTACCAGAAACAGACGTCTTTATTTTGGTCATTTCAGAGAATCTCATGCAGGCGACATCCATTCATGCCTAAACATCTGAACAGCAGCAAACAGCTTCTTTAATTTGGTTCCACACAACAATAGTCTGAGTGTAGAGAGCTAAAGCCAGCTTAGATAACCTTTAGATGGGAGCAGGTTTAAAACTAAGAATCCAGACTAAAAACAGAGCCAAATGCTGTTAAAACCTCCACTGTTCAAGCTCTAAACACGGTCGTCTGTTTGGTGGGAATGACCATCAGAACAAACGCTGCTCTCTCGCTGTGCATCAAGTTAAACACTAACAGTCCAGAGTTTCTGCTACCGGCTCGTTCGGTACGGCCATGGCAGTGGTGATGGACTTACATGTGTAGATAAGCAACATATGTGCTTACTGAGTTACCCCGGGTTGGGTTATGGGGTAGTTGTGCAGGGTTAGTGCCAAACGGCAGTGTTTCAAATCACCCTGGGGTCCTAACTCACTCATCATAGGGGGACTGATGCTTTGGTTTAACAGTTCTTCTTCTGGAAATGAAATCTTACACGTCTCTTCTGCCTTCAGTGTGACAAATGTGGAAGAGCTCACTCTTTACACCAAACTCTTGGTACATTTGGGTAAGTTTTGCAAATATGTCATGGCAGGGGGGTCCAAGATGCCTAGGGCTCCCCGTATTTCACACCTAGCCAACAGTCATGTAGAGATGTGTGGTTATTGATGACCCGGCAGTTTCAGCCAGCACTGAGCGGTGGGTTTCCCCTGCTGCTGGGTCAACGAGCCGAGCCAAGTACTACAAAAGAGAGGAGGAGCTGGTGATGGAACAGAAGCTCAGAAGACCAGCACGAGAGAGAGATGAGCTTATCTGACACCATCAGCATCTAGAACTATTGAACTAACACTGCCAGTCACATGACCGACCCTTCACACACACAGAGCGGCTGCACTCACCATTTAGCAGAAACTGTCGTTTTTATTTTAAGGTCAAGCTGAAGGTCATAAGCAGCCGTTCTGAGTCTGCAGGACTTTAAAACCGTCCATCATCATTCTCACATTATGAGCTGATCGGCTGTCAAACTTTATTTGGTGACAGTGCAGGTGTGGAGAGTTAAAACCAGCTTAAATCACTTCAGATGCTTTTCAAAACATTCCAGCCAATAAAGAAGAACTCATTGGTTGATCACTGATCATCATGGAGGACTATGGGTGTAATGAAAACCACATTAGCTGACATTAATTGTGAAGTGTGTAAAATACTGCAGTCAGTTTAAAAAGCTGCCATCAGCTCAAATAACTGCTCCTCACTTCAAGTAAGTGGGAGGTGATGCAGTAATTGTAACAGGCCTAATCATCTCACAGTGGAAGCTGCTCAGCTCACTAACAGACTGCATCAGTACTAATTAGGGACGCATCGATACCGGTACTGATATCTGGTATTGGGCTGATTCTGCGCTCATTTACTCCACCTCATATAAATTCACCAATACCAACGTTCTGATATCAGCTGATACCGTGTGCCGTGAAGTCGACATTTCCTACCAAAGTCCTTCTAAGTGACTTTACTTTTACTGTTTATTTGTATTTATAGTATTTTTGGTTCTTTCAGTACTAAAGTAGAATTCGGTGCTGCTGTTAAGCAAACACAGCTGTAAATAAGTACTGATCAGCTGCTTCTTCACATGGCCAATCTCTCCTTCTCCACCTTCAATTGCTTTTATTTCATGATCTCAGATGGTTCCCTGCTTCCTATGTCGTGAACTACATAGGTCTTAATGACTCCGGCATCCAAACAGTGTATAATGTCTAACAGAGCCATTTGAGATGCAGCCACACTTGCACAATTCCCTCCCGGCAGTGCACAACGTTTGAGTCCTAATTTCATAACTCACATAGTGCACTATGTAGGGAGTCAGGAGCCACTGGGGACAAAACCAGCAAACACACAATGTCGTCTGCTTTCTCACAACGTTGTGAAAATGTGGTGCTGTTTACGTTGTTTGAACAAGGTCGTCTCAACACTGTCACAGCCTAATTATTAAGTGACTCTACCACACAGTGTCATCACAACACACACCATATAATGGAACTTATGAAGGATTCTAGGAGTTCATAACAACGTTCTGACAACGCTGCCACTACATTAACACTCCTTCCTAGAATGTTCTACCAACAAGACGATTTTCTCTCCAAAACCACACAAAAGCATGTTCAACATGTCCCAGTTTAGTGTTATTAATGAAGAAGGTTTAATTGATACAGTGAGTCATCTCAAATCATCCACTTGCAGTCTTGATACATTACCAACCAAGTTTTTAAAGAATGTCTTTTCCTCAATATTAATGAACATTCTTCAAATAGTAAATTGCTCATTCATGTCAGCTGTATTTCCGAGTGCATTAAAAACTGCAGTTGTGAAGCCTCTCTTGAAAAAGAAAACTCTAGATACAAGCCTGTTAAATGATTATAGACCAATTTCTAATCTACCATTCATTGGAAAAATAATAGAAAAAATGGTCTTCAAGCAAATTATGCACTTTCTATCCACAAAGAGCTGTCTAGACAAATTTCAGTCAGGCTTCCGACCTAATCATAGTACTGAGACTGCACTAATTAAGGTTATCAATGATATTCGCCTAAATACAGACTCAGGAAACATGTCTGTTCTACTACTGCTCGATCTCAGCGCTGCCTTTGACACCATTGACCACAAAATTCTCATAGATAGACTTGAGAACTGGGTTGGACTCTCAGGAACTGTCCTAAAATGGTTCAGTTCATACCTTCAAGGAAGGAACTTCTTTGTGGAAATGGAAGGTAATGTTTCTGAGACTGTGCCAGTGACCTGTGGTGTACCCCAGGGTTCAATTCTTGGGCCACTCTTATTTAATTTATATATGATTCCTCTAGGTGAAATCATGCATACTTATGGGATATCTTACCACAGCTATGCAGATGACACTCAGATCTACATGGCTCTCTGCCCAAATGACTACGGTCCCCTAGACTCACTGTGCAAATGCCTTGAGCACATAAACAAATGGATGAAACAACTTTCTGCAGTTGAATAAAGATAAAACAGAGATTATTTTATTTGGGAATGGCAGTGAAAGACACAGACTAGCTGCCTATCTAGATTTGAGAGGCCTAAAATCTAAAGAACTAGTACGTAACCTTGGTGTACAAATGGACTCTGATCTCACTTTTAACAGTCATGTCAAAGCTGTCACCAAATCAGCTTTCTATCACCTCAAAATCAGAGATTTTCTGGCTAAAGCAGACCTGGAGAAACTCATCCACGCCTTTGTTTCTAGTAGGATTGATTACTGTAATGGGCTCCTAACTGGACTCCCAAAAAAGACAATCAAACAGCTTCAGCTGATTCAAAACGCAGCTGCCAGAGTCTCACTCGGAGTAAAAGAAGGGAGCACATCACTCCTGTCCTTAAATCCCTACACTGGATACCAGTATGTTACAGGATAGACTTTAAGGTACTATTACTGGTCTATAAATGTCTTAATGGTGCAGGACCAGTATATTTATTAGATGTGCTCCAGCAATATGAGCCGGGCAGAACTCTCAGATCATCAGGAACTGGTCAGTTAGTGCAGCCTAAGGTAAAAACTAAACACGGAGAGGCGGCGTTTAGCTACGCTGCTCTGAAATGGAACCAGTTGCCAGAGAGCATCAGAAGAGCCCCAACACTCCACACTTTTAAATCCAGAATGAAGACCTTCCTGTTTGAGCCTTTAGCTCAGTTTAATCCACTGTTATCCTGTAACGGCCTCATTCATTTAACTTCTTTTATATCTATTGTTTTAATCATGTTTCTTATTTTTATTCTAATATTTTATCTCCTTCTTTTAAATTTGATTAGCTTCTTTTAAATCTATTGTTTTAATTATGTTTTTTTTTTTTAATTTACATACATTTTATTTTATTTACATTAATTACATTTTTCTGTATTTTTTCATTTATAAAGCACTTTGAATGACCGTTGTGTATGAAAGGTGCTATATAAATAAACTTGCCTTGCCTTCTTAGATAACAGCACAACTTTCTGAGGAGCTGCATTTCAACACTGTGGGCACCAACAACAGGTCGTCACAACGCAGCCACAATGTAACCGTGTGTGCAGTGATGGTGTTTGAGGGTTTATAGAAACCGCCTTCTGTGCCCTCCGAGTAATAAACACAATACACAGCAGCTACTGAGCCTCTCGACCACTGTGTCACATCATATCCAGGGCTGAGAGGGCGGGGCTGCAGCTCTGCAGCTGGACCCTTCTCTGTTCACCCAGTACTCAGTGCACAGCACATTATTCTGAGTGAATCAGCTTCATTGATGACGGTCAGTAGTCAGAGCGTCTGTAGAGGCTGCGTTTCCCGTAGCAGGTCAGTCAGACGGTTTTCGTACAGGGTGAGTTTATAAATCGTAGCTTTCTCTGAACACGATGGTCAAATGTACAGTGAGTCACCAAAGAACAAGATTTCTAAAACCACGCAGCGTCTGTCTGGATTTAGAGGACATTCAGCTACAGCTGAACCGGCCAATCAAATGACTCCAACAAGACGGAAAACTGGAAGCGTGAGCTCCTCGGATGCGTCGGCATCGGATGGGATTCCTACTGTCGCTGTGCTGCTGCTGAAATAGACAGATGAGGATCAAAACTATGAAACCTACTTACAGTAGAGCTTTTCTGACAGGGAACTAAACCTCCACTGCAGCGCTGCTCGATCAGAGATCACTGATGCAGCAGGACCAGATAACACACTTCGTTTAAAATAGATCGATTTTAATTCCAAATCTAATGGTTAAAGTACACGACACTCATTGACACTAACAGCCCAAGGTTTTACCTGAAGAGCTCTGTGCAGTGCAGAGTTCCACCACTGAGGGGCGCTAAAGAACACAAACTGTAAGATCCAACAAGGAGAACAGAACATTTTCCTCCACGGCTTTCAGTGGAACCGGCCTTAACCCAGTGAAACGGGTCGGTACCGTGTGGGTTTAGCGCATTATATTAGCGTTTAGCTGAGTTAAACCCGCTTTACACTGAGCCGTCCTGCCAGGAAAGCTAACGAGGATTAGCGTGATGAGCTGCTGAGCGCTGAAACAGAGGAGGTGGTTTTCTGAGGAGAAACAGTGAAATAAACTCACCCAGATGTCCTGCTGAGCCAGGGGCTGAACTTCTGATCAACATTAGCGGCTTTTGTTGGGGTTTTTCTGTGTTCGAGTCCTAAAGCCACTTTTCTGTAGAGCTGCGTGTTTTAGCTGCTAAGCTAACTCCTCACTGAGGGTCCACAGCACAGAGCGCGCGACGGAGACACGCAGCTGAGCGCCAAACCGCGGCTGAGGAGGAGGCGGGGCTACACGAGGAGACTGATAAGGAGGCGGGGCTACACGGAGAGACTGATGAGGAGGCGGAGCTACACGGAGAGACTGGTGAGGAGGCGGTGCTACACGGAGAGACTGATGAGGAGGCGGAGCTACACGGAGAGACTGATGAGGAGGCGGGGCCACACGGAGAGACTGATGAGGAGGCGGGGCTACACGGGGAGACTGATGAGGAGGCGGGGCTACACGGGGAGACTGATGAGGAGGCGGGGCTACACGGGGAGACTGATGAGGAGGCGGAGCTAAACCGGGAAACTGAAGAATCTCTCAGCTGTTCATTAAACAGGAAACAGAAGCTGCTTCCAAACTTTATTATCGGTGTTTTAGCAGCACATTCAGAACAACGACAGCACAGCTAGAAAAGAGTTTAAGAGGATCTACTGACCTAAACAATGAGAACAAGAGGAAAACTACAGAAAAGCAACTGAAAATATACAAACTCTACATTAATAAATCTGATTTACACAGTGACATTTTTACTCAAACTGGATCCAAATCATCTCAACTCTGTTCACACTGAGTGATCAGAACCGCCTGGTTCTGGTCCGTGTTTGGATCATCATGGTGTATAACAGCACTACAGTGAATAAAGACCCTTCATAAACAGAAGCTCCTCTGACTGATCTGAGAGAATCTCTCTGACTTTAGGAGATCATCTGATGTGTTTTGAGCTCTAGAAGCTCTTTAATCCTCAGAAATCCTCCGTACGCCTCTTTAATGTTCTGTCCATAGAGCTGAAGCTGCAGTGATGAATGAAGAGTAAATGAACAGCTGTTAGTTCTCGTTCTCTGGAGCTCTTCTCATCGCTGGGTGAGGACGGACGAACTGGAAAACAGGAGATCTTAGGGACTTTTATGAAGCTCAACCAGAGAATGAAGGAACACACAGAGTGCAGACTTAGTCAAAGCGTCGTAATCAGACGTCCTGGTTTCAGGGTTCAGGGCTGAGTACGTGTCACTGGGAGAGTCTCTAACAGGCTGAGGGTAAAAACACAAGCTCACAGAACTGAACGCCCCCTGCAGGCTGACTGTCAGAATCATTTTTTGATGTTGGTGTTTTAATGTGGATTAGAACAGAGTGAATGAGCTCAGCGCTGCTGGCTGGTTTAACTCCATTATTTTTAGTTTCACCACGTGGTCTGGAGGCCATGTTTTGTCTTCACCACCAGATGGCACTATTTCATATTTTACCTTGTTGATGTTCCACTAACTGGAAAAGGATGTAGCTGTAAACATAATTCATATTGATACTGTGACAATTGACCCTGATGTGAATGTAAAATGTAGACTGGTATAAATCTAAAAACTGAACATATGAAAACACGAGCACTTCCACCACTACACCATCGTAGCGGTTTGTAAAGGTAATTATATTATGATCATGAATTATACGTCTGGTCATTGGTTTATTCTGGAGATATTTAGACCACTGCAGTCCTGGGCAGTAGAAGGCCGTGTTGAACGCTGACCGGAGCACGAACAGAAACTCATGCTGTGGCTGCCAGACTCATTACAGGCTAATAAAACTGCATCATCCCAATCTGGTGTCCATCACTGACCAGGGCGGACAAACAGCCAGTAGAAGGGTCACATATGTACGTCATATCTTTGACTGCTGAGGCAGGAGTTCTTCAAAACATCGGCTCCGATGCCGACTGGAGGCAGGAGTTCTTTAAAACGTCGGCTCCGATGCCGACTGGAGGCAGGAGTTCTTTAAAACGTCGGCTCCGATGCCGACTGGAGGCAGGAGTTCTTTAAAACGTCGGCTCCGATGCCGACTGGAGGCAGGAGTTCTTTAAAACGTCGGCTCCGATGCCGACTGGAGGCAGGAGTTCTTTAAAACGACGGCTCCGATGCCGACTGGAGGCAGGAGTTCTTTAAAACGTCGGCTCCGATGCCGACTGGAGGCAGGAGTTCTTTAAAACGTCGGCTCCGATGCCGACTGGAGGCAGGAGTTCTTTAAAACATCGGCTCCGATGCCGACTGGAGGCAGGAGTTCTTTAAAACATCGGCTCCGATGCCGACTGGAGACAGGAGTTCTTTAAAACGTCGGCTCCGATGCAGACTGGAGGCAGGAGTTCTTTAAAACATCGGCTCCGATGCCGACTGGAGGCAGGATCGGATGCATTTGAAAATTAGAGGCAGCAGCTCAGCAACATGTATATTTGAGAACAAAGCTCAATAAGAAAACAGTGAAAAAGTATCCGTGGTATTTTCGGCCTGTTTCAAGCTTCACATATCAGTGATTTAGACTTGGCATCAGATGTAATTCCACAAATCTCCACAGTGAAGCCAGCAGAAATTAGTACCAGGCTAATCTGACATTATAAGGCTACTTCAAAGGGATTTCTGAAGGTGCTGCATTAAACAATGTAACGACTCACAACTGGCAGATCTTTTTAAATTCACACCTGTTTCACAGCAGAAACTAAACTACGGAGTTGATGATTTGATCCATTAGCAGCTGAACTTCCTCCTAAACTCCACAGGCTCCAACCCGTACAGTACAGGCTCCTGCACGCTGAAATATGTTCTCTCCTGCTGTTCTAGACCAAGAGAACCAACTGCCGCTCTCTTCATCTCTGCGGGTGGTGGCCTTTGCTCCTGTTATGAATATTAAATATTACTCATGTCGTGCTGCATTTGCTGCTGGAGTGCGTCTCCAAGGTTTGACACTACACTGAGTCCTGACGTGTGACGTGCTGTGAAATGATGATCAATCTAAACACACTAATAACCACAGTAATGTTCACACACACCAGACTTACTGTGAGAGTGTCGTAGTCGGAGGACCTGGTGGTGGAGTTCAGAGCTGAGTACGTGTCGCTGGCAGAGTCTCTAACCTGCTGTAAAACACCAGAATATTGCAGCGTGTTTAATAAGGGTTTGGGTCATGTTAACCTCAGCTTGGCTTTTCTTGGCATTTGTTAACTTTTGTTAATATTTTAAAATTTTGTTAATTTATTAATAACCACAGTAATGTTCACACACACACACACACACACACACACAGAGCAGACTCACAGTCAGAGTGTCGTAGTCGGAGGACCTGGTGTTGGGGTTCAGAGCCGAGTACGTGTCGTCTCCACACTTCGGAGCCTTTCAGAGAGACGAGGAGAAACAGCTTCAGTTTATATTCAGGACCAGTCAGAGATTCTCACACAGGTACAGTGTTTAAGCTGAGGGTGCTGAAACGTTAAAGCCCCTGTCTGCTCATTTTCAGGATTTTCTTTTATGATCTAGAGTTTGTGATATTTTTATTCAGAACTGTCAGAGAAAAAATTTCTTTAAAATTACATTTTTGCCTTTTGTCTCTGTTTGATTTGAGTTGGGTGGGACTACATTTGGCACAGATGATCTGTCAGAGTGCCACTCAGAGTTAGTAATCAGTATTACAGGAAGAAAAGAAAATCCAGGTCGGAGCCCCAATGAGCGTCGCCAGCGGCGACAGTGGCACGGAAAAACTCCCTAAAGAGGAAGAAACCTTGAGAGGAACCAAGACTCAGAAGGGGAACCCATCCTCCTACGGTCCACACCGGATAGCAAACGTTATTAGTATAAAGTTTATAGTACAAAGTGGGAAAAGAGAAGCAGCGATTAACTTGATTAGTTTATGATTGTGAAGCAGCATCTGAGGGTGAGGAGCATCTGAGGGTGAGGAGCATCTGAGGGTGAGGACTGCACAGCGTTGTAATGCAAGAAGCTCAGTGGTGGTCAAGCTGGTCCAGAAGGCTGGTGAGCAGCGGCGCCTGATAAAGGCAGAAGAGGCAACAGCATCAGACGCACAGGATGGGCAGCTGATCAACTCGGCAGAGAAAGGAAAGAAAGACGCGGTCAGTTCTGTAAAGAGTGACTGACCACAGAGTCAGTTCTGTAGAGAGTGACTGACCACAGAGTCAGTTCTGTAAAGAGTGGCTGACCACAGATTACAGTAAAACAGAGCAGCAGAGACTCCAGCAGGTCCAGATCTGACAGGGAGACTAATCACCAAAGGCTCCACTGTACAAGTTTTTAGCCTAGCAGGAAGATTATTCCAGAGCTGGGGGGCTCTGTATGAGAAGCTCCGCCCCCTGATGGAGCTTTATTAGTTCTAGATACCAGTAGTGAGCAGCACCTTGTGATCTAAGTAGGCGTGATGGTTCATAGTGGGAGAGAAGGTCACTCAGGTACTGAGGGGCGAGTCCGTTTAGAGCTTTATAGGTCAGTAATAGGATTTTATAATGAATGAGAAATTTAACTGGTATAATAAAGGTCCTAAAACAGAGCCTTGAGGAACACCATACTTTACTTTTACAAGGACAGATGATTCACCCTTTACATTAATGAACTGATAGCGATCAGTGAGGTAGGACCTGAACCAGGGTTTTCTAGTCTATCTAGTAGGATAGAGTGGTCTACTGTCTCAAATGCTGCACTAAGATCAAGGTGGACTAGCAGAGACACATTTCCTTTGTCAGAGAAAAATAAAAAGATCATTCACAGTTTTTACTAGTGCTGTTTCTGTACTGTGATGTGGCCTAAAACCAGACTGGAATTTTTAATGTAGATGATTCCTATGAAAATAGCAGCTTTTTTTTTTTTTTTTTTTGCCTGTCTTGTCTGGCAGATTTGCAATCAGAGTTATGGTCAGACTGCGTTACTGTGCCAAACAGATTTCCTTTTCCAAAATGAGCACTATAGATTATAGGCTCTTTCTTTCTTTCTTCCTTTCTTTCTTTTTTAATTATTTAATTTCATTTTGTTTATACATTTGATATTTTAATGAAATGTGTTAACATCATGTCAGACTTGACAGGCCAGGGGAATCTGTAAAGAAAAAAACAGCACAAATGACTCGGCGATGGTTCACCAACTGCTGCTCCTGAGAAAAGAGAAGAAAGTGTACCTGAGACGTACAGCACTTGGAAAGACAGCACAAATGACTGTGATGTATGTGTGTATGTGGGTGGGTGTGTGTGTGTGGGTGTGGGTGAGGGTGTGTGTGTGTGTGAGGATGTGTGTGTGTGTGTGTGTATGTGGGTGTGTGTGAGTGGGTGTGTGTGAGTGAGGGTGTGTGTGTGTGAGGGTGTGGGTGTGTGTGTGTGTGTGTATGTGGGTGTGTGTGTGGGTGTGTGTGTGTGTGTGTGTGTATATATGTGGGTGTGTGTGTGTGTGTGTGTGTGTGTGTGTGTGTGTGTGTGTGAGTGTATGTGTGGGTGCAGTACAGTATAAATTTGTTCATGTCTGGGGACAGTACGTTCTCATTCTGAATTTGAGGTACCATTCTAAAAAAGGTTGGTTCTAGCACAGACCAGAATTCTTTGTAGAACTCTACTGGAAATCCATCTGGGCCTGGGGCTTTGTTATCTGGTAGATGCTGCAGGGCTTCACGTAATTCGGATAAAGCAAGTGGTGAATCCAGGGCAACAACTTGTTCATTTTCCAGCTTGGGGAGATTTATATTATTAAATAGCTGCGTCAGATGGATTAATCTGTGATGAATATAAGGCTTTGTAAAACTCTTTAAAAGCTTTATTTATCTGTTGTGGGTCATGAGTGATGTTTCCAGTTGAGACTTTAATAGAAGAGATGGTTGTTTTTTCTTTATTTAGCTTTAACTGGTTAGCAAGGAATTTTCCGGATTTATTGCTATGTTCAAAGTTCTGCCAACGCAACCTTTGCAGTGAAAATTGTGTCTTTTTGTCTATTATTTCATTTAATTCCAGTTTGAGTTTTCTCAGCTTGCTCATTGTGTGTTCTTGTGGTGAAGCCGCATGGGCAGCTTCTAAGGATTTTATTTTTTCTTCCATTTCTAACACCTGCGTTTTTTCTTTTTTTTTCTTATGTGTGCAGTAGGATATTATCTTCCCCGCATTACTGCCTTTCCTGCTTCCCAAAGAACACACGGTGATGTTCCTGGCAGATCGTTATTTTCTAAATATGTTGTCCATTCCTTTTTGAAATAATTAATGAAATCTTGTTCTTTAAGTAATGATGTATTTAATCTCCAGTTCCTATTTGTTGATGTGGTTCTTTTCTGTGCCAGAGAGAGAGATACCGGTGCATGGTCACTGATAGTGATAGGATGAACCTGAGTGTCTGTGACATCCATCATAATAGAATTGCTAACTAAGAAGTTGTCTAAACGAGAATGTGAGTGGTGTACTGCTGAGAAGAAGGTGTAATCCCGGAGAGTGGGGTGATGTGAACGCCACGCATCAGGAAAAACTTCTCAGAGCAAAAGAAACAGGAATCCAGACTCAGAAGACGTTCCTCCTCTGGTCCACACCAGATAGCAAACCAGTGACATACGAGCAAAATGCCCAGAGAACAAGGTTTTACACTTCATAGTCTTCTAACCAGAGAAAGGAAACGAGCCGGCGGCTGGGCAGACGTATTTAGATGAACCAGTGAAAACCAACAGCTGTTAGAGGAACAAATGAGGAAGTACTGTATGAAAACCAGCGGCTTCTGTTGGAAACGGATCCCAGTGAAACTGAGAGTTAGTCATGAACACCTGTGACTGCACAGGCCCTCAGGTCTTACTGCTGTAATACGCAGTGCTGCTGTCGGCCACACAGAGGCGTAGTACGGTGGGTGTGAAGCTTCCAACATGCAAACATTTTATTCAACAGTAAATTCACATTAAAGTGTACAATCAGTCTCTGTAGAGGATGTTAAGTTATTTATCCAAAAAAACCTGAGTCCACCTGAAATACTGGACCTGTCCAAGTATTAAAACCACAGAACTCACCTCTCTGCTCTTCTCTGTCTCTCTGCTGGTCACTGCTGCTCGTCTCCTGTTGGAGTTTTCAGAGGAAAATGACCTTCAGACTCACATCTCCAGCATTAAATCAGCTCCTGTTAATGTTCTGAAACTGCACACCGTCTATTTCACTCTCCACTGTATTAAACTGCTGATATTAGAGTGAAGAAGCTGAACTGCAGCACAGCTTACAGGCAGCATTTGGAGGATGTTTCATATCTTACATGTGTTCAGATTCTCACCTCATCCACAAAAAGACTGCAGTGAATATCAGAAGCAAAACCACGGCGACTCCAGAAGCTGCATATACTGAAGTCCTGTTATCTGTATTAGTGCAGAGATGCAGGAGAGGAAAAAGAACAGAGAGATTATATTTCAGTGAAAGTTTGGACACGGTGTGGAAATCTAACTCAAAAGCTGAAGCAAGGAGTCAAAAAACAAACGGAGAGCAAGTCACTGCGAGCCGCGGAGAACAGCCTAGCGTAGAGCTTCAGATCGAGCAGTGTCCAACCTTCACCTGAAGAATTAGCAGTTAGCAGGCTGCTAACCCCCTCACAACCAACCTATTCTGTCAATAATAACCTCCTCTTACCCTTGGCTAGATCCCAAAAATGGGTAATTAAACAGCAGGAATTAGACCCCTGATTCAGAAAGCTGACCTCAATCCCTGAGAACTCTCAGATCTCCCCTTTATATCTAAGATCCTGGAAAAAGTGGTAGTAAAACAATTAAGCTCCTATTTTCATAGGAATCATCTACATGAAAAATTCCAGTCTGGTTTTAGGCCACATCACAGTACAGAAACAGCACTAGTAAAAACTGTGAATGATCTTTTTATTTTTCTCTGACAAAGGAAATGTGTCTCTGCTAGTCCTCCTTGATCTTAGTGCAGCATTTGAGACAGTAGACCACTCTATCCTACTAGATAGACTAGAAAACCCTGTAGAGGTAACAGGAACAGCTCTTTCCTGGTTCAGGTCCTACCTCACTGATCGCTATCAGTTCATTAATGTAAAGGGCGAATCATCTGTCCTTGTAAAAGTAAAGTATGGTGTTCCTCAAGGCTCTGTTTTAGGACCTATATTATACCAGTTAAATTTCTCATTCATTATAAAATCCTATTACTGACCTATAAAGCTCTAAACGGACTCGCCCCTCAGTACCTGAGTGACCTTCTCTCCCACTATGAACCATCACACCTACTTAGATCACAAGGTGCTGCTCACTACTGGTATCTAGAACTAATAAAGCTCCATCAGGGGGCAGAGCTTCTCATACAGAGCCCCCCAGCTCTGGAATAATCTTCCTGTTAATGTTCAGGACTCAGACTCAGCCTCAGTCTTTAGGTCTAGGCTAAAAACTCACTTGTTTAGTGGAGCCTTTGGTAATTAGTGTTTCCTGTTGGATAAAAGGTGCAGATCTGGGGTTCATGGTCGTAGAGTATGATGGTAAACTGGCAGTGCTGGTGCCGTCGTCCCGCTGCCTCACTCACTCACTCAGGTTTGTTGACGGTGGAGTGGAGGGGTGCCGACGTCTCAGGGAGCCTCATGACTCTGTTACTTTCTGGTTTCTCTCTTTTGGTAAAGGGCTGTAATAACGAGACCTGCTGGAGTCTCTGCTGCTCTGTTAACCCTGTGATCTGTGGTCAGTCACTCTTAACAGAACCGACTCTGTTTCCCAGCTGCCCATCCTGTGGGTCTGATGCTACTGCCTCTTCTGCCTTGGTCTGGTGCCACTGCTCACCAGCCTTCTGGACCGGCTTGACCACCATTGAGCTTCATGCTGTTCAATGCTGTGCAGTCCTCACCATCATGAACTGAATCTCCTGATAATGCTGCTGATGCCGCTGCCTAATCAAAAACTAATCGATTTAATCGTTGCTCCATCTGTTTCTCCACTTTGCACCATAAAACTTTATTAATGCTGTTTGCTGTCTGGTGTGGACCAGAGGAGGACGGGTTCCCCTCTCAGTCTCGGTTCCTCGGTTCAGTGGTTCTTCCTTTTGCTCTTAGGGAGTTTTTCCTGGTCACTGTCTCCATTGGCGACGCTCATGGGGGCTCAGAGCCTGATTTTTTTAAAGCTGCTCTGTGACGACGCCAGTTTTAAAGAGCTCATATAAATAAGCTTTGCTTGCTAATAATTTTAGTTTAGTTCTAATTTAATTTTTTTCTACATTTATTCCACAACAACAACAACAACAACAACAACAACAACAACAACAACAACAACAACAACAACAACAACAACAACATTTCTCATCCTCTAGAGAAAAGCTCTGAACATAAAGACTAAACGTCATTCCAAGGGAATCTAGGAAGCTACAGTTAGACATGCACACAGGCATCCCTCTCCATTTTCTTAGCGAGCTAAGACTCCAGTCTGACCGTCACCAAGTAGCTCCACTTCAAACAGCTTTACTGCTCATTTGCTTAGCAGATGTTTCTCACCTGCATGACTAAAAACCATTTACCCTGTAAAATGTTAAACGAATAGCAGCTTAATGGAACCATTTCCTCCAAATGTAGATGAACTGTGTGCTGTAGTTTACAGTTTAGGCTGAAGGAGAATTTTACCAAAGCTTGTCCGACTTCACCACAGTAGACTGGACAGAACAGTTTGTGGGCAGAGCTTAAGTGTCAATGGAGAGAGAGAGAGAGAGAGAGAGAGAGAGAGAGAGAGAGAGAGAGAGAGAGAGAGAGAGAGAGACAGAGAGACAGAGAGAGAGAGAGAGAAATAGAGACAGAGAGAGAGAGAGAAATAGAGACAGAGAGAGAGAGAGAGACAGACAGAGAGAGCAGATGTTTCTCACCTGCATGACTAAAAACCATTTACCCTGTAAAATGTTAAACGAATAGCAGCTTAATTGAACCATTTCCTCCAAATGTAGATGAACTGTGTGCTGTAGTTTACAGTTTAGGCTGAAGGAGAATTTTACCAAAGCTTGTCCGACTTCACCACAGTAGACTGGACAGAGACAGTTTGTGGGCAGAGCTTAAGTGTCAATGAGAGAGAAGAGAGAGAGAGAGAGAGAGAGAGAGAGAGAGAGAGAGAGAGAGAGAGAGAGAGAGAGAGAGAGAGACAGAGAGAGAGACAGAGAGAGAGAGAGAGAGAGACAGAGAGAGAGAGAGAGAGAGAGAGAGAGAGAGAGAGAGAGAGACAGACAGACAGAAAGACAGACAGACAGACAGAGAGAGAAAGAGACACAGACAGACAGAGACAGAGAGAGGGGGAGAGAGAGAGAGAGAGAGAGAGAGAGAGAGAGAGAGAGAGAGAGAGAGAGAGAGAGAGAGAGAGAGAGAGAGAGACAGAGAGAGCAGATGTTTCTCACCTGCATGACTAAAAACCATTTACCCTGTAAAATGTTAAACGAATAGCAGCTTAATGGAACCATTTCCTCCAAATGTAGATGAACTGTGTGCTGTAGTTTACAGTTTAGGCTGAAGGAGAATTTTACCAAAGCTTGTCCGACTTCACCACAGTAGACTGGACAGAACAGTTTGTGGGCAGAGCTTAAGTGTCAATGGAGAGAGAGAGAGAGAGAGAGAGAGAGAGAGAGAGAGAGAGAGAGAGAGAGAGAGAGAGAGAGAGAGAGAGAGAGAAATAGAGACAGAGAGAGAGAGAGAGAGAGAGAGAGAGAGAGAGAGAGAGAGACAGAGAGAGAGAGAGAAATAGAGACAGAGAGAGAGAGAGAGAGAGAGAGAGAGAGAGAGAGAGAGAGAGAGAGAGAGAGACAGAGAGAGAGACAGAGAGAGAGACAGAGAGAGAGACAGACAGACAGACAGAGAGAGAGAGAGAGAGAGAGAGAGAGAGAGAGCGAAATCAAGTTGAATCATTGTCACTCATTCGATTAAAACTGAGTCAAGTTTTTTTTCGTCTCAAGTTCATTTCTGATGTCTTTGTGGTTTTTTATGTTCCCAAAAACAGTCCCAACTTTCACACGCCCACTTTCCACCCTCTCTTCATCCCTCATCATTACACAGGCTGTTTCTGTTACTGGGCCTTTAAGACTGATCTACAACCCCAATTCCAATGAAGTTGGGACGTTGTGTAAAACAAATAAAAACAGAAAACGATGATCTGCAAATCCTTTTCAACCCATATTCAACTGAATCCACTACAAAGACGAGATATTTAATGTTCAAACAGATAAACTTTGTTTTTTGCAAATATTCACTCATTTTGAATTTGATGCCTACAACACGTTCCAGAGAAGTTGGGATAGGGGCGTGTTTCCCACTGTGCAGAATGTGGCTTGGCATCGTCTTGCTGAAATAAGCAACCATCAGAGCAGCCCCCACACCATCAGAGACGCTGGCTTTTGAACTTTGCGCTGAAAACAATCCGGGCAGTCCTTTTCCTCTTTGGCCCGGAGGACACGACGTCCATGATTTCCAGAAACAGTGTGAAATGTGGACGCGTCAGACCACAGGACACTTTTCCACTCTGCGTCAGTCCATCTCAGATGAGCTCGGCCCAGAGAAGCCGGCGGCGTTTCTGGGTGGTGTTGATATGTGGCTTCGCTTTGCATGGCAGAGTTTTAACTTGCACTTGTAGATGGAGCGACGAACTGAGTTCACTGACAGTGGTTTTCCGAAGTGTTCCTGAGCCCATGTGGGAATATCCGTTACAGAATGATGTGGGTTTTTAATGCAGTGCCGCCTGAGGGGTCGAAGGTCACGGTCATTCAGTGCTGGTTTTCTGCCTCGCTGCTTACCTGCAGAGATTTATCCAGATTCTCTGAATCTCTTGATGATATTATGGACTGTAGATGATGAAATCCCTAAATTCCTGCAGCTGCACGTTGAGAAACGTTGATCTTAAACTGTTGGACTATTTGCTCACGCAGATGTTCACTAAGTGGTGAACCTCGCCCGTCCTCGCTTGTGAACGACTGAGCCTTTCAGTGACGCTCCCTTTATACCCAATCATGACGCTCACCTGTTTCCAATTAACCTGTTCACCTGTGGAATGTTCCAGACAGGTGTTTTTACAGCATTCCTCAACTTTCCCAGTCTTTTGATGCTCCTGTCCCAACTTCTTTGGAACGTGTTGCAGGCATCAAATTCAAAATGAGTGAATATTTGCATAAAACAATAAAGTTTACCCGTTTGAACATTAAATATCTCGTCTTTGTAGTGGATTAAATTGAATACAGGCTGAAAAGGATTTGCAGATCATCGTATTCTGTTTTTATGTTTTAAACAACGTCCCAACTTCACTGGAACTGAGCTGTGTTCTGATTGGCCCTGTATTGAGCCTTGTTAAAAAACAGTCCAGTATGGTAAGTACGGTAAACATGGAGACCGACTGATGAATAAAGTGATGCATAAACACAAAAACCAGTACGGACCCAACAAGCTGCCTTACACCACTACCCATAATCCCTTGGGAGAGGACATCCAGTATATTGGGCGATTGTCTGTATTTGTGCTGTAGTCATGGCAACGTGTGGCTCCCATCACCACTGTAAAGACACCTGTCAGCCAATCAGACTCGGAGGCTGTGAACGTGCAGCTCATCCTCTTTGGAGCTGAAGCTCAGCCGTGTGACAGTGGACAGTGATCCTAGTGTATATATATGGATGGTTCACTCACCCCTGACCATCACGCTGACCTGGTCCGTTCCTGTGCCGACGCGGTTCCTGACCTCACAGATGAAAGTGGTGTTCACCGTCTCGTCCACTTTCAGCACGGTCAGAGTGTTCTGCTTCACCTGCACCATCTCCGGCATCTGACCCGACGTCCTGTCACGGCAGCGTCAGAACAACGGTAAACGGTCTTTTCCTGTGTTTTTACTTATTTTACCTTTTAGCCCACCTGAAGTCCAGTTTCTCTACAGTGAACCGTTTCACATCAAACCACTCAATGACTGTCAACATCTTAACTGAACTATCCAATTATCCAGTGCCCTTACTGACCCCTCCGGCTGCCAGGATAAGCCGTTTGTATATTATGGGTTACAACGACGTCAAAAGACCTGAGGATTAAGCTCATAAAGCTCAGGACAAACCCTGAAGTCCAGCAGTGACTATGGAAACCAGGAGTGGTTAGGAAGATTGAAGGAGACAAGGAGGCTGGAAAGGAGGCTATTAGAAGCTAATAGAGGCTAATGGGAAATCACTGATAGAGCCCACTGAAGGGAGCTCATTGGGCAGCAGGAGATGGTCCTGAGGCGTTTGTACAGGAAACACTCACGTTCTCCAGGTGAAGGTGGTGGGAGGAGGGTTCCCCTGAGCCTGGCAGGTCAGCACAGCGTTTGTGCGTCCTAAATACCAGTTACTGTCATACCCCACAATCTGAACCTGAGGAGGATCTGAGAGAAAGGAGGAGGAGGAGAAAGAGTAAAGGTGAACTATGTACCATGAGCACGAAGGTTCATCTGAACATTAAGCAGCACAACATGAGCCACATCAGCCCTGAGGAGCTAATCCAGTGCAGCTCTGCAGGTTCCTGATGGTCAATGAGCTCAATAGCCTTTAGTGTGGAATTACATTTGTATGAGCGCCAGTGAAAAACCTGCTGTTCTCCTGAGTCGCTCGAGTTTAACCGAGTGTCTCCAGGAACAGCCAGGCAGTGATCTGGACATGATGAGGCTCTTGAGACTCGCTCTATTCGGCGGCTCTGCTAATGAATGGAAGTGGCGCTCTGAGCTGTGACGTACATTCAATTCTCAGCTTCATGGGGAAAGTCTCTGGGCTGGACAGCGTCCGGTGCGACACCTCGCAGCTGACGTCTCTGCCGTTGTCGGCCGGAGTCGGCACCAACCAGTACTCGCTCTTCACTGTCACCGTGCGGTCCTGGTTATCTTTCTCTGTCCAGGTCGTTCCGTTGCCCCCCACTGAAGCCCCCCAGGATATGTTCGCCGGCGGATGCCCGTTGGCCGACTGGCAGTGGGCCACGATGACCGGGGCTGTGCCAGCCTGTACGGTGACCGTGGAGGCGGTGTTTGAGGGCTTGGCTGGAACAGAAAGAGATTTGGATGATGGATGATAAAGTAGAGTTGCAGCTAACGTAGATTCTGATGTACAGGCCTCTGTAAAAATGGACAAAAGGACACTGTCCACCTAAAAACAGTAGAATCTGTGACCAACGTGCTTCTTCTGAGATGTGAAGCTCCACTACACCTTTTCAAACTGCTGACCCAACAGAAGCAGCTCAGCACGTCTGAAGGAGAACGCTGACGCTATCTGTTATGTTCTCCATCTAAGCAGCAGAAGGTAAATGCGTTTAGTGTTTATAACTGTACAGAGTTGCCGTCTGGTAAGTTTGGTTTTCAGCGGCCATCATTATCACTGGCCAATATTTCTCTGTTGCTTAGTAACATGAGGCTCGCAATGCATGTTGGTATACATTCAGCAGGTTTAGCGTTCTATGGTGAAATTATGAGTGCATAAAATTTGGACCGTTCTGGTTCAAAATTTCACCACAGCGCCCTAAAATGCAAACGGATCCATTTCGGTCAATAGCAGAAGCCACGTCGCCCTCTACAGTTCCTGTAGAGTACTGCATCATCGTTAAGAATGAAACCTTGTTGGCTAACTGGTTAAACATTTTGGAGTCAAATTAAGTGATAATTTCAGCAAGAAATCAAACATACATCATTTTCCTCTTAACTCAAATGCAGAGGACCAGCCAAGACATGTTTGGAGCTGTCTGACGTTTGCTTCTTTAGTTTTACACTGAAGCTACAAGACTAATGCAGCTCATAAGTACTGGAAGCCATGAGTTAGCACAGCAAACAGGTTCCCAACACTGTTACATACCGTTATCATCATCCAGGCTTCAGGATGACTGCTACTAGTGTTTCTAGCTTTGCTGTGTACTTCTGTCCATTTGTACAGGCGACTGGATGTCGTGTACCATCAGGAATCAATTGTTACAAAGTAAAGAAGCAAATGACTTTTCAGACACCAAAATGGAAAAAGTGCAAATTTGACCGAGGCTGAGAGACGAGTGCTGGACTCGGTCCACAGCGCTCACAATGTACCTGCGTTCCACTGAGGACATCAAAGTGATGGAGAGCAGAAAAGTGAGGGAGACGGTAGCGGTAGTGGAAAGTTTGTCTTATTTCAAGCTTTTTAACACAACTGTATAAACAATACAATAGCAAACAATACAAATGTCATTTTTAACTACTTTATACTTAAAAATATTCTCTTAAATTTAAATAAAAAGGCAAAAACAAGAGCAACGTGTGTGCAGGAAAAACAAGAACATGAGGAAAAACCGACTCACGAGGCAAAACTAAAACTACAACCACATAAAGCTAAAACTGCTCTATGAACAATCCAGAACAAACTCACACACATTCACATTCAATGTCAAGGAAAGACTGAAGACTGAAACAAGGAGTATATATACAAACACTGAAGATGAGAGACAGCTGAGAGCAGTGATGGAGCGGAGCTAAGAACAAGAAACCGGTGGTGAAGACGGGCAGAACAGGGGTGGAGTTAACAACAACACAAGCACATGGACTAGAAAACACAAGCACATGGCAAATATAAACAAAGGCACAAGACAGATGGAAACAAAGAAAGACGAGGACAAATGACCAGGTCATTAACACACAGCACACTGAGTATTATTCTAATCATTCAAGTTTACACCAATCACAGTAAACGCATCACAATATCACAGACACACACAGTCTTGCCTACTGCTCACCTAGAATGATGAGGTTGGTGACGCCCTGCTCGTTTCCGCTGGGGTAAGTGGCGAATTCACAGATGTACCTTCCCTCATCGGTCATCTTAATGTCTGAGATCTGAATGGCTGGACTCTCCAATAGGGGCGGGTCAGTCGTGAAACTCACGCGGCCTTTCAGCGGGGACTTGGGGTAATTGACTCCAAAAGATGGATGAAACACTGCAGTGTTGTTTCGGACACCAGCAGCTGTTTCGAAAATCCAGGATATCTACAGTGCAGAAAGAGAGAAAACTGAACCCAAACAGCCAAAATATCAATATAAACATTAAATCATCCACAAACCTTTTCACTCCACTCAGACATTTTAGGAAGAAACAGAATCTTTTTCTTTAGTTAAATTTCAGCCCTTTGCTTTAGTCACTGATCCCTCTTCTGTGTTTCCCTCTTATGCTGGTCAGGGCTTTGTGACTGGTCAAACATCTGACCTTTGATATTTGGCATCTCATTAGTCTAAAGCTTCATCAAGAAGAGAAGAACCGAGTGTTAAGAAGGGTCTTCTTGGACCGTGTTCTCCCTCTGAAACCAGAGAATGAAGCGATAAACCAGCTCGGCAGATCCCGCTAAGACCCAAGGTAGAGCGCCCGGTGCAAATGAGGAACAAACACTCTCGTATAGAGACAGAGTTTATTCAGCAAAAGCACACAAGAGAAGGGTTAGTCCCCTCATTTATACACAAAGCCCTTCCCTCGGGCAGTCAAGGGAGGGCTCAAACACATTCTAACATATGTCGTAACCTGCATGTCCATACATGGAGTTGTTTTTCTCTCCATCTCTGGATGTGCTCCTTAGTCAGTTCAACATCAAAATCCAGTAAGTCAAAAGTGCAAATGAGTTGCACAATAAAAGAGGAACAATAGTTATTAACAGCCTGTAAGTATGCACAAAGGGCAGACACCCGTGCACCCTCAGCAGAGTCTGAGTTTATTAACACATGTTAGTCACTGGGGAAGAGACAGGCCAAAGGAAAGTTAAGCTTTCACCGAGTAACTGATTTCAGGTTCTGTGCTGGATGTAATAAGAAGTTTGTCAGGTGCCTGAAGCTCACATACAGCAATTCACACTAAACAAACCAGGCATAGAGTTACACTCATCATACTGATGTGTTCACATTAAAGCACAGAACAAATCACATAATCAACCAGCCAACCTTTAATTAAACTCAGACTACACTGAGGATGACCCTCATTTGAAAGGTGGCTGAGCTTATTAACAACATTGACATTATTAACATGAACAGGAATAACTATCTGCATGTTGCTATGAATATTTTTGCAAAATACCCCCTCCAGAAAAAAAACTATGATAATTCAGAAGAAAAACGTTAGATTTTAATAACTGATAATAATGATGATAATAAATAATTATGGCATGAGTCAACAAATGATCAGTAAGTGGTAAGCAGGTACTTTCTCTCTCATTACTCACTATAAACAAAAATTGTGCTGTAGGCTGAATAGGTGGATAAGTGTAAATGTGTTTGACATCAAAGGAGGATTGAATTCAAAGCTGTCTTCAGAAACTAAAACTGAAACTAAATGAACACTAAACTAAAGCCATCACTTTTCAGAAACTAAAACTAAGCCAAAACTATTAATTCAGCTTTAAAACTGAAATTGAACTCAAATCAAAAACCAAAGAGAAAACTAATCAAACCCATGAAAGCCCTGCTCTGCACTCGCCTGGTCATTGACTGGTGATCAATATGTGCATTAATTTATATACAGATCACTGTTTACATCTTTTTTGTACCAATAGTACTTCTGCATTTACTGGACTGCAGTTCACCAGCACATTTCTGTCTATATACCTGATACACTGAATATCTGACTGTGCACTAACTGTCTATACGTCCAACACACCTGTAACACCTGCCTACACACATCCTGTCTACGGTCGACACCTGAACCTACTGACCGCTCATTCTGTCTGTCTTACTGTCTTCTGTCTCTGCCCTGTTTACTACGCATCTTTTATTACTGCACTGGAAAAGTCGCCCCATAGTGTTTCATTATACTGAACTAACTGTATTGTATAATGACAAAGTTGAATTGAATTGAACTGAATGCTGTGTCTGTTTTTGAGCTACTGGACTGATTATAGTGAGGTGACCTCTGACCTGCATGAGCTGAGTTTGGCCTGGATGAGGAAATTGGCACGGCAGGGTTACGAGTTGACCCGGATATGAAACCACCTCTGGCTGAACCTTCACCCGCTGAGCCAACGACCCTGCAGAGGGAGGAAGACGAGGGGCGTGAGGACCGGACACTGCACTGAGCACAGGCGACCTCTGACCTCAGCCAGGTTAGGATGGTCTGGGAGTCCAGCGTTGGTGACAGTTTGGCCAAAATCACAGTTTCCTGATTTCCCTTTCACTGTAAATGTAGTGGACGTAGTGAATGTTGTGGACGTAGTGAATATAGTGGACGTAGTGGACATACTGAATGTTGTGGACGCAGTGGACGTACTGAATATAGTGGATGTAGTGAATATAGTGGACGTAGTGGATGTAGCAAATGTTGTGGATGTACTGGACGTAGTGAACGTAGCAAGTGTTGTGGACGTAGCGAATGTTGTGGACGTAGCGGACGTAGTGAATATTGTGGACGTAGTGGACGCAGCGAATGCTGTGGACGTAGCGAATATAGTGGACGTAGCGAATATAGTGGATGTAGCGAATATAGTGGATGTAGTGCATGTAGTGGACGCAGCGGACGTTGTGGACGCAGCAAATGTTGTGGAGGTTCACTCTCTACCTCATCATCAGGATGAGCTCCACTCTCCCTTCTTCAATGAACAGGAAGAGGTCACCTCATATTCAGGTAATCTGGCAAACTGATGCTTTCTGGGTCCATGCTGATACAGTGATGATGTCAAAAGTACATTTTCAAAACAAGCTCAGACCCTGTGTTCAAGAAATCTCTCCCATCCCAGAGCTCATTTCAGATAACATGAATTTATCCAAACATGTAAAATGTAAAAAGAGTCTCAGCTTCTGGAGCAACACACACACATTACTAAGACCGCCCTTCTCAATATCAGATCTTCACAAACAAGTCTCATTTGATTAATGATTTCATTACAGCTCATGGGCTTGACTTTATCCTTTTAACAGAAACGTGGTTGGGTGAATGTAGCGTGAAACCATACTGATCAGCTCAGCTCGACCCAACTTTAATTTCAGAAATGTCTCAAGCGCTGGCAAGAAAGGTGGAGGTGTACCTGCTCTATCTGATGATGCTTTCCAATCCAAGAAATTACCATTGGGGGATTTCACATCATTCTAGAAAGGGGCTCCAAGAACATTAGTAGTAATTGTCTACAGGCCTCCAAAGTACAATGCTAATATTATATATATTTTTTATTTCCATTGATTTGGATCATTTTATTATTGCTGGTGATTTCAGACAAATCCCAATGAAAGTCATGCCAAGGAACTATAGACTACATGTGCTGTATTGGACTCTCAGCATGTGACCAGGAGCACACACAGCCATGGTCACATGCGGGATGTGGTCATCTCAAAGAGTCTCACCATCTCAGCCCCTGTTAAAGATGCAGCTTTCTCAGATTATCTAACCGTTTTCTTTGAAATGTGGACTTCACTAAACATCAAGATCAGATAGGTCTGCTTTAAGAAAAGGTTCTTAAATGACAGCACAGCTACACTTTTCATCAGAAGAATGTGCTCTGCACCCTCTGAGCTTCATACTCTTAATGGTTTGCTGGAGATCTTCCACTTCATATTATGGATGAGATACACCAGTTAAAGTTAAACATGCCAACAAAAACCTCAGAGTAATGCTGCTGCAGTTCAGCAATGTAGGAAGGCTGAACACAGATGGTGTAAAACCATGAGATTCACAAAGAAGCCTTCAAAGACAGGCTGCATGATTATAACACTAATGCGCAGAGCTAGACAATCCCTCTCCTCTAGCATCAGCAACAATATAATATAATGAGTTTGCATACTTTGAACTAAAAGCCATATCAGACAAGCGATTAACACGTCAAACCTTATAAAGGTGCATATCCTACCACTCATATTTCATTCCTCCCTCTGAGGTCCATTTATATAGCCTGTGTGGGTTTATGTCCCAAAAAAAAAAAACATTTGATCTTGTGATGATGTAAGACCACCTTACACACCACTAGCCCACTGAAACATTCGCCCAAAGAGACTTTTTCTAAAAAAGACATTTAAACAACGAACTTGAACCTGGTACTTACCTGTGTCCTTTTTAGGAGTGGCAGTGCACGGGTCACCCAGCCTTTAAAGCCCCCAAGTGGACTTGAGGACAAGGCTGGCGCAGGGGGGTCCAGTATACCAATTAAAGCCAATTAAACCAATTAAAGTAAAACATTTATTATGACATTTTAATGTGAACAAACGGAGTATGCTTACCTGTAACATCTGAATGCATGCATGTCCATCACTCAAACCGGTTATATGAATATATGTGATGATCTACCTTTTTAAACTCCTTTAGATCTACCCCCTTGAGAATGTATAGTCTCGTTGGTTTAGTCCGGGGCGGGCTAATGAGTATATAAGGGGTAGAATGGCTAATGGCGAGAGGAGCTTGGAGGGACTGAGAGGCTGAGTTTGTCTCTGGAGGACAGAGTGAATATACTCGAGAGGCGGTTACGGATTGGGGTTCAGTGAACCTCCTAATCTAACCAGTGGTAGCATCAAGCCACTAAGAGCCGAGCTTACCTCCAAGCCAAAGTGTATAGAGTGTATTGTCGTTGTTTGTTTAGTGTTTGTTTAGTTTTCTTTTGGTTTTTTTTTTGGGGTGCACAATAAATCATTCACCTTTTGGAACCCCAAGTCTGGTTTGAGGAAGCTTATTTACCACCACTCACTGTTTGCCGAGGTACCTCTTGTCCACACGACCCACATTACCACAGATCTGTTAACAAAAGTGGAAATTTGAAGGCGGAAATATTCTGCAGTGAAGGTAAAACTGTGTCTATTTAAAGACTCACAAACAAGTATTTAAACATAAAAAGTAATGTAACTGAGGAAGATCTGAACAGCGTCTGTTCAGTCGCTTAAGCTCAGTTTCTACTGACTTGCTCCGCCCTGTTAACAGAACCGAGAGATGCTCAAAGACGTGTGAAGATGGGTGGAGACTTCACAACCACAGAAGAGCTGACCTCAGTTTAAAACCAAAGCTCCACAGCTTTAACAGAGTTAATCACACAAATAAGCTCTGATGAAGATCTTCAGCTTAAAGCTGCAGTTAGTCTGAATGTTCTGGAAGTGTAAGAGATTATAAAACGTTATCAGTTATTAATCTTTAGCTCCTGCAGCTCTGCTGTTCGTTCTAAAGCCACTTCCTGAGACTGAATTGCGCCAAATGTATTAAAATGTTCTGAAAAACACTGAAACTGTTAAATGTTGAAGGGTTTTTAGTCTCTACACGTTAATCTGACGCAGATGTAGATCAACGCTGTGGAGCACAAACACATTAAGAGCAGAAATGGAAATAAATGGAAAGTTTACCTGCCAGTAAAATGAGGATCAGTGCTGCTGGAATATTTACTGAGCTCTGGGAAAACATGGCAGCATCGCTCTTCAGACCCAGCGGATACCTGAAGGTCCAGAAGGTCCAGAAGCTCCTCACTCTGACTCTCCTACACTTATGAACTGCTCTGATCTCAGCAGAGAGAAAGTCAGCAGAGACACTGAAGACGTGATCTGCACTGTGTGGTCTGTCGTCACTCCTCCCCTTTCAGCTCAGAGTCGCTTCCTCTTCCACTCGACTCCCTCAGAAAGACGTCTGAGTGAGATCATTTTATTCCTGTGATTCTCTGTGAGGACCATCTCATCACCGTCACATCAGAACCCACTGCCATACACTAAAGTCCAGAACGCCGCCACTTCAGAGAGGAAAGGGTCAGTTATGACAGCAGTGATATGAGATGAAGCTCCTCTTCTAAACGGCTCTATTTCTGTCCTTTTATCTCCAGAAAGGTTCATGATGTTCTAGCAGGTTTGGACTCTCCTGGGTCCTGATATTCAACTTCTAACACCTTCATCTGTTTGATGGCCATCATCTTAAACGCTGCTCTCTCACTCTAATTTACTTCTTGCTAATTTTGGACCCAGAAGGAGAACCTCTGTTTTGTTACTGTTTAATAGGAGGGAGTTGCGTGACATCCAGCCTTTCACGTCTTTTACACAGTCCTCTATTTTCTTTAACCTGTATTTGTCATCAGGTTTGGCTGATCTGTACAGTTGAGTATCGTCTGCATAACAATGAAAGTTTACGCCATGATTACTTATAACTGTGCCTAACGGTAACATGTATAGGGTAAATAATAATGGTCCTAATATAGACCCCTGCGGAACTCCAAATCTCACTTTTGAATAAGTGGAAGATAAATTGTTTACCCTAACGAACTGATAACGTTCTGATAGGTAAGATCTGAACCATGATAGGGCCGTCCCTGTGACTCCAACCATGTTTTCTAACCTCTCTAGGAGAATATTGTGGTCTATTGTATCAAAAGCCGCGCTGAGGTCAAGTAGCACTAAGAGAGATATGTAGCCTTGATCAGAGGCAAGAAGAAGATCATTAGTTATCTTAACTAGAGCGTCTCAGTGCTGTGGTGTGGCCTGAATCCAGACAGAAATTTTTCATATATATGGTTCTATAAGTCCATAAAAGCTTCACTGGTGAGAGTTCCTGGGATTTCTGTTCAGTACCTGCCTGATTTTGTGTGATTTGGGAAATCACATTAAACAGAACTCTAGGATTATACTTATTATTCTCGATCAGCGAGGCCAGATATGCTGAGCGAGCTTCAGTGAGAGCATTTCTATCCTCTATAAGGCCGTCCTTCCAGGCAGAGCGGAACACTTCCAGCTTGGTTTGACGCCATTTCCGCTCTAATTTCCGAGCTGTTTGTTTTAAGGTCCGGGTTTTATCGTTGTACCACGGGGCTTTTTCTGCCTTATTCTTTTTATTTTAAGTGGGGCCACATTTTCTAAAGTGGATCTGAAGGTATTTTCTAAATAATCGGTTAGTAAATCTAGTTCCATTGGGTCTGATGCAGTGGAGACTGGGGTTGATAACTCTGGGAGATTTTCTATAAATTGTAGGGCAGTAGAAGATTTTATTGAGCGCTTTGTTGAATAACGAGGGGACGTATATATGTTATGGCTGAGTCGTAGCTCATATGAATTTAGGTAATGGTCGGAGATTGCTGAGGTTTGCGGTAGGATATTAAGCTTTTCTATGTTAAGACCTCGTGTCAAATCTAAATCTAACGTATGACGACAGTCGTGTGTAGGCCCTGCTGCATTTTGGGTAAAACCAACAGAGTCTAGGATTGAGGTAAATGCCCTTTTAATGGGTCGTCTACCTTCTCAAAGTGAATATTAAAATCTCCTACAATTATTACTTTATCATTACACACAGCCAGGTTTGCAGCGAAGTCACTAAATTCTTTTATAAATTCAGAGGCGCCCCCTGGTGGCCTGTAAATGTTAAATAATGAACACGTCTTTTTTGTGACCGGATTTGTGACGTGAATAGAGAGAACCTCAAAGGAAGTGAAGGCATCACATTGTTTCTGACTGATATCGAGAGTATTTTGGTAGATTATACAGACTCCACCTCCCTTGCCTGATAATCTTGGCCTATGTGCATAATTATAGCCTGCAGGCGTGGCTTCATTTAAAGCTGAATATTCATCTGGTCTCACCCGTTTCAGTGAGACAAAAAAAGTCAAATTTATGATCGCTTATAATTTCATTTACAACGACTGCTTTAGAGTTTAGTGATCTTATATTGAGTAGTCCAAGTTTTAGGTCTAAAGTGTTAGTGCGATCATCAGAATACAGTTAAATATTGATTACCTGATGATTCATTGTGGGAGAATTGTAGAATGTGAAGAACATTAGTCAGCTAAAATAACTGACCATCTCAAATAACCACTTTCATTCAAACACACTAGATTTCCAAAGGTTTTCACTCACCCATCCAGATCACTGAATCCATAGTGCGCAGAGGTCACCGACTTTCTGCAGAGTCAATCACTACAGACCTCCAAACTTCATGTGGCCTTCAGATCAGCTCAAGAACAGCGTAGAGAGCTTCATGGAATGGGTTTCCGTCCGGTCTGTTTACTGGGTCTAATGTCTGTAATTTATCGTATTTATTGTGTCTAGATTAATTGTTGTTGCGCACTCTCTCTGCACGGTCACACTGTGTACTCTGTGTTCCTTGTTGCTCCGTGATGATCCTGGAGGAACGGGATTTCACTCCACTGTGTACCTGTGCAGAGATGGACTGACAGTAAAAGCCTCTTAACTTGACTCAAGATCTAAAAGCTAAAACCTAAATTAACAGCCCAAACCATTACCACCATTACCACCACTGGGGCTACAGGGGTATGGATAATTTCAATGATTGTGAAATATACGATTCAGCCATGGGTGTTTCTATCTGGGAAAATGTCCTGTAAACCTCACGGGCTGAGATGTCGTGTGTATTTGGGAATAATTTTGGAGGCAAATGAAGGTGGAATAGAGATAAAAGCAGCAGAGAGGTTTGAGTGTAATTTAGTGTGAGCAGGTGTGGAAGAGCCTCTATACGTGTATGAAGGAGGGTTGGCTCCTACCCCTTGGTCGACGATACGCTCGCGCAGGCATGAGCGGCGTCCCCCCACGGTTGATGTAGATGCATTGAGAGTTATACTGCATGGCGCACGCATGGGGCCCGACGCAGGAAGCGCGGGGCAGACAGGCTGAGCAGCAGAAAATAACCACTCAGTGTCTGGACTGGCAGGAGGGGAAGTGTGCTGCTGCAGTGACACTCACCAAAACTCAAAATTCTCTATTTGAACCATTTGATGTAACTAGCACATATGGTAATGTACAGGCACTGCACAGTCCTTTGATAAAGATGGGGTTGTTTAGGGCCGTGGGGGTTGTTTAGGGCCATGGTGTGTTGTTTAGGGCCGTGGTGTGTTGTTTGGGGTTGTTTAGGGCCGTGGGGGTTGTTTAGGGCCGTGGGTGGTGTTTAGGGCCGTGGGGGGTGTTTAGGGCCGTGGGGGGTGTTTAGGGCCGTGGGGGTTGAAATGTCAGAAACTTCAGGTTTGGCAAAATCAGGGAAATATAAAGTGAGTCCGAGCACCGGGGAATAGCACCTTAAAGGCAGACTGGGAAGAGTTTTGATTTGATGCTTGTCAGACGAGCAGAGCTGCAGGGAAGATACTGCGGCGTTGTTGTTTACCTGCTGTTAGAAAAATCAGTATTATACTTTATGTTAATGATGAGTTTCATATCAATATAGAAACCACGTACTAACAAATAGCGTAATGCTCATTAATGCTCCGCTGCTCTAGCCGGACACTTTGTCTCACCCCTGGCCTCTTAGTGCACTTCTCCTTCTTTGCCATACTAAGACGAGTATACCGATATCAAATTTATACCGTTATCAAATTCAAAATGAGTGAATATTTGCAAAAAACAATGAAGTTTATCTTTTTGATCATTAAATATCTCGTCTTTGTAGTGGATTCAGTTGAATAAGGGTTGAAAAGGATTTGTAAATCATCGTTTTCTGCTTTTATTTATGTTTTATTCAACGTCCCAACTTCACTGGAATTGGGGTTGTAAATGTAGATCTAGAATTATTTGTGGATGGCTCGGCCTCCAGGGACGGCTCGGGAACGAACAGAGTGGGTTATACAGCACAGCCAATCATGCATGCTCTCTTGGTGAAAGCGCTGCTGGAAGCGGTGCTGCTCCCCAAAACGGGAACAATAGTTAAATGTCAGGGCCACTCTAAAGAAAAGACGGCTGTTGCACGCGCCAATGCTGCAGCAAAACCAGCACCGCTGACCTGTACTAAGCCACAGGCCCGCTTCCTCTCTCGAGTAACTGTAGAAAACCCACAAGCGCTTTCATTAATAGACATGCAGACGGCTTCCACAGCACAAGAAAAGGCCCTGTGGGCCAGTCGGGCTGTGTGAAAGTTGACGGAGTCTGGCGAGGCCCCAACCACAAACCATGTGTGCCGAGGGCTTATTTCCATTATTTCGCTCAATTGACGCATGGCAAGGCCAAAGGGGGCAACGATGGATGAAATGAAAAGGTATTGGTAGACAAAAGGTTTCTCTAATTCTCAAAAAAGTGTCTTATTTGTGCACAACATAGCAGCACCTCAGGCATTAAACTACCACAGGGACTGCACCAACCCCAACAGAACCATTTCAACATTTGCAAAAGGATTTCACTGAACTCTCCCTCTGTGACTTCTAATAAAGTTCTATGGATGGTTCTATGTAGAATCATTTTCTTTATTAATGCCAGGTTCTAAAGATGGCGCCGGTGTTCGTGGCGTGCCGTCTGTTGCTCTTAGTTTGGTGGGCGGTTTTTTTTTGTTGTTATCATTAGTAACTGAGTCGATTAACTCACTTTTAGTTTCTGATCGCAGATCTTTATTGAATATTGGATCTGTAGCTGGAAATCGTGGGCAAGGAGATCATAACTGGAGCTTTCCGCGTCCTCCCTTTTTAGCAGGCATACCTGCTCACCTGCGGCGGGAACCAGGCGGGTCTGCTGGTGAAATTAAAAGTGCATGTAGCAGCTAACACTGGATCCCGGGCACATAATGTGGGAACGGACTCCGAGTTTACGCACCACTCAACATCTAACTGGTACTTCCCTAGACCTGCGTTTGTCTGGCTCAGATCCCTTGGGCTCCGAGGAAGTGGAACGGATTCCTGTTGTTTTCCCCCCCCGGCGTCGTGGGAGAGGGGTGAATCTGCAAAATCTTCGCCCCCTGGGCTGGGTACCCCGGGCGGCTGTCCCTCTGACCCCGACTCCCACAAGGATAGCCCTCGTAAACGCCAGATCTGTCAGTAACAAGACCTTCATTCTTAATGACTTTTTTACCACACATACGCTGGATTTGATGTGTGTAACCGAGACCTGGACCAATGCTGGTGAGCTGAGTGTTTTTAGTGACTTTCTGCCTGCAGACTGTTCATTTTTTCATGCTCGGAGCACTGGACGCGGGGGTGGCGTAGCAAGTATTTTTAGAGACAAGCTCAGCTGTAGAAAGTTGTCAGCACCGTCCTACTGTAGCTTTGAACTCCTGCTGTTTGAACTGGAGTGTTCCCACTCAATTGCCTGCGCCATAATTTATCGCCCCCGAAATACAACAAGGATTTTATAAATGACTTTTCGGGCTTTTTGGCGGATTTTATGCTCAAGCATGACAGGGTTTTAATTAGGGGAGATTTTAATATTCATGTGTGTTGTCCAGATAAGCCTTTGGCTAAAGGATTCCTGGATCTGGTGGACTCTTAATCTTGTACAGTCAGTAAGGGGCCCTACTCATGAACAGGGGCATACTCTCGATCTGGTCTTATCTTTTGGTGTCCCTGTTGACAATCTTGAACTGCATGATGCCGTGTTCTCAGATCACAGTCCTATCGTGTTTGAAACATCCTGGGTTAGTGCTGTTGCTCCCTCTATAAGGGGTCGGGACACTCGTACGTTAAATGCGAATACTGCTGAACGTTTTATTGCTGCTTTTAATACTGTAGAGACTTGTAATGTACCTTCTGAATGCTGTGATACCAATAACCTACTAGCAGCCTTCCAGTCTACCTGTAGTAATCTGTTAGACTCTATAGCTCCGTTTAAATTCATTCCTTCTAAGCCTAAAAACGAGCCATGGCTCAACTCCACTACTCGTGCAGTCAGGCAAGAATGTAGAAAAGCAGAACAGAAATGGAAAAAGGATGAGCTACAGGTATCCTATGAAGTGCTTAGGGAAAGCTGGTTTAAGTACCAAAAGACAGTGAAAGCTGAAAAAGTCTCATATTTTTCCACCATTGTCAAAAACAACAGCCATAAACCTCGTTCACTGTTTAAAACCATAGATTCTGCTCTGAACATTAAAAACCCTGCACACCTCAAATCCTCTGTAAACATTTGTGAAACATTTTCACAGTTTTTTACTGAGAAAATCACAAACTTAAGATCTGCTATTAAATGCACCTCCTTTGCTCCCCCTATCTTAGTGACTTGTCCTACTGTCTTTGAGCAGTTTGAGCCTGTCACCTTCTTGGAATTGAAAGGAATTATTGGGCAATTGAAAACGAGTTCCTGCCTTTTAGATGCTTTGGATTCTCGATTTTTTAAGGAAGTCTTTGACACTATAGGGCCTGAGGTCGTAGCCATCATTAATAGTAGCCTACGCACGGCAACAGTTCCCGCCTATTTGAAAAAGGCATTGATCCATCCAATCATCAAAAACCTAGTTTGGATCAGTCTGTGGATCAGTTTGGATCAGTCTCTCTAATTACAGGCCTATTTCCAAACTTCATTTTACGTCAAAAATTTTTGAGAAAGTTGTGTTCTTACAGCTGAAACCTTACCTAGACAGAAACCAAATCTATGAGATTTTCCAAACTGGCTTTAGAGCACTCCACAGCACAGAAACAGCCCTTTTGAAAATTTTGAATGATTTGCTAATGATTACAGACTCGGGTGACTGTGCTATTCTTATTCTTTTAGATTTAACAGCTGCCTTCGATACAATTGACCATAATATCCTTGTTGAGCGTTTAGAGAGTTCCGCTGGTATTAAAGGCCTTGCTTTAAAGTGGTTCCAGTCTTATCTATCAGACAGGAGTTTTGTTGTTAGTAGTGGGGAGGCCCTCTCGTCTGCAGCATCTCTCTCATGTGGGGTTCCCCAGGGTTCAATCCTGGGCCCCTTTTTATTTACAGTATATGCTGCCATTAGGGGCTATTTTTAGAAAATATGGAATCTCCTACCATTGTTACGCTGATGATACCCAGATTTATTTACCACTAAAGAAAAAGGATACTACATCATTGACCACTTTTACTGCCTCGAGGAAATAAAGGCATGGATGGCTTTAAACTTTTTAAATCTAAATGAGGCCAAGACAGAAATTCTATTTGGTCAGGAGAGACCTTCATGTAGTCCTCAATGGAACTTGGGCCAATGGCAGACTTTTATTCAGGCCTCGGTCAAAAATCTGGGCGTTATATTCGATGAGGGTTTTAAATTTGACAAGCAGATAAAGGCAGTAGTTAAGTCCAGTTTTTACCCACAGACTTTGAGACAGTAATTCATGCATTTATTTCCACAAGGCTCGATTATTGTAATTCACTATACATTGGTGCTGGTCATTCATTGGTTGCTAAGCTACAGTTGGTGCAAAATGCTGTAGCGAGGCTTTTAACGCGTACATCCCGGAAAGAGCATATCACTCCGGTCCTGGCTTCACTTCTTTGGCTCCCGGTTGTTTTTAGAATACAGTATAAACTTCTGCTTTTAGTGTATAAGTCCCTGCATGGCTTAGCTCCCAGTTATTTGGCTGAATTGCTTGTGCCTTATGTTCCGGCACGGGCCCTAAGATCTGCCGATCAGCTTCAGCGGGTGGTCCCCAAGTCGAGGCTGATACAGAGGGGGGACCGAGCGTTTGCTGTGGCAAACTGTGGAATGAGCTGCCGCTGCAGATTCGATTGGCACCCACTCTGTCACGCTTTAAATCTAGTCTTAAAGCTCATTACTGTTCCACGGCTTTTATGTCATTTGTTTTATCTCTTTTAAATTGTTTTTACTAGTACTGTGTTTAAGGTTTGTAATTGTGCAGCACTTTGGTCAACTAACGTTGTGTAAAATGTGCTCTATAAATAAATTGACATTGACATTGTGAGGTGAAGAGGTATGTCCTGAAATTGCACTGCTCGTACCTTGCACAAAGGCGGAGGTAGCGGTCCTGCTGCTGGGTTGTTGCCCTCCTACGGCCTCCTCCATGTCTCCTGGTGTTCTGGCCTGTCTCCTGGTAGCGCCTCCAGCCTCTGGACACTACGCTGACAGACACAGCAAACCTTCTTGCCACAGCTTGCATTGATGTGCCATCCTGGACGAGCTGCACTACCTGAGCCACTTGTGTGGGTTGTAGGGTCCGTCTCCTGCTACCACGAGTGTGAAAGACCACCAACATTCTAAAGTGACCAAAACATCAGCCAGAAAGCAGAAAGGTGCTGAGAAGTGGTCTGTGGTCCCCACCTGCAGAACCACTCCTTTATTGAGCGTGTCTTGCTAATCGCCAGTAATTTCCACCTGTTGTCTGTTCCATTTGCACAACAGCTGTGAAATTGATTGCCACCAGTGTTGCTTCCTAAGTGGACAGTTTGATTTCACAGAAGTTTGATTTACTTGGAGTTATATTGTGTTGTTTAAGTGTTCCCTTTATTTTTTTGAGCAGTATATATATATATATATATATATATATATATATATATATATATATAGACAGGTTCCTCCTGCAATACGGGGAAGACCCATCGCCATCCCGGGTGATGGCCACCTCCAAATCCATCACTAAAGAACTTTGTCTCGTCTGCTGCTGTTTGGGCATTCCCAAAGGTATTTTCATGGACCAAGGCACTACATTCGTATCGCAGCCCATTGCTGACCTCTGCAGGCTATTTCAGGTAAAGCACTTACACTTCAGTATATCACCACCAAACCGATGTCAGTGCAGCTGGTCGATAGGCATTCAGTCCTGTCGGTTGCTTTTTCTTGGGGAACCACACAAGATGTTTTTCTACGTTGGAAATGGACACAATGGAGCAGGAGAGGAGCCGTCGTCAAATGGCACAAAGAACTGGTTCAACTCATTCGCCCATTCACGCTTTCCCTCTGCTGGAACAGGGCTGCGCTGGTTGAAGCCAGTGATGTCTTTTAGGCCTCTCCAGACATCATGAGTGTTATTCAGCTCTAATTTGTAATCCAGCTTGGACTCGTCCTCTTCTTTGACCTTCTTAATTGAGGTTTTAAGCTCTTTTATACCCTCTTCAGATCCTCCCTATCTGCTGCCATGAATGCTATTTTCTTCTGGTTCAACAGAGGCTTTAAGTCACTGGTGACCCAGGGTTTGTTGTTCGGAAAGCACTGGACAGTCCTGGAGAGTCCACACAGCAGTTGATGTAGTCAGTGATGCATGATGTTACTTCATCAATGTCCTCACCATGTGGTTCACACAGGACATCCCATTGTGTAGCCTCCAGAAAGCCCCTCAGTGATTCTACAGCCTCAGGTGACCACTTCCTTACTGCCCTTGTGGTCACTCCCTGTCTCTGAACTAGGGATTTAGATCAGGAGTTGAGATGGACCAGGTTATGGTCTGATCGACCCAGTGGGGGGAGAACTGTGGATTTATATGCTTCCTTGACACTGGCATACAGCAGGTCTGGAGTCTTGTTCTCTCTTGTCTTGCAGTCCACAAACTGGCTGAAAGTGGGCAGACATGATGAGAGGGTAACATGGTTGAAGTCTCCAGACACCGCGATGAATGCACTGGGGCTCTGGTTTTGCACCCTTGCAATGGTCGAGTGGATGACATCACACGTTAGCAGAAGGTGGATGTCCACAGTACGGCATGAGAAAACTCATGTGGGAGATAATACGGACGCATATCTACAGCACAGTTCAATGTCCAGCTTACAGATTACTTCTTTAACTGCGATGTGAGCAGGATTACATCATCTGTTAATGAACACAGCCAGCCTTCCTCCCTTCTTACCAGTTTACTTGTGGTCCTTCTGCCCTCACAGTAGTAAAACCATTCATCTGAACATGAGCGTGAGGTATTCACGGGCTCAGCCAAAACTCAGTGAAGCACAGAATGCCGCATTCCTGGTATTCCTGTTGTGTCCGTGTTAGAGCAGAGAGTTCGTCCATTTTGTTAACCAGTGACCGTACGTTCCCCATCATTATTCCTCAGGGTCAGCATCACAGAGAACCTCAACACCAACTCCACAGCCAAGAGAGTCCAGCAGCACCTCTACCTCCTGCAGAGACTGAGGAAGGCAGATCCCCCCTCCCACCCCCATCATCACCTGGTTTGAGAATTAATTGGATGGATGGATGGATGGATGGATGCTTTATTGGTCCTGAAGGAAATTTAGCAGCCAGTGGCAGTCGCACAACAAAGGACATGCATAGTAATAAGGGTGTAAACAATAAACAGGAAGAATAAATATTTAAAAAATCACATCTAAATGCAAATATAATAGAAATGCATCTGTAACCTAAGATGAAAGACACAGCGCAATAATGACTGTACCAGGAGGCACTGGTAACAGTATATATTGACAATGCTGGATAAATATGTGCAGATTTTGGTACCAAAATAAAGAGTCTAGGTGTGACTACAGAAAGTGCAGTATGTACAGGAAGGTGTTCAGATGTGCAGATGGACAAAAAGAAACCTACAGATTTTAGCCTGAGATAAAACCCAAGATTTAACATGAGATGTTAAACCAACACACACTCACACACACACACACACACACACACACACTCACACACATTAGATGCAGATCTGTCTTTGGGGGAGCTGCATGAGGCTCTCCAGGGCATGGAGAATGGTCGGGCGCCAGGTATTGCTGGTCTCCCAGTCACATTTTACATAGTGTTTTGGTCAGTCTTGGGTCAGAAGGTGCTGAGTGTTCTCCAGAGCAACATATGTGAAGGGACGCTTCTGCTGAGCTGTCGGAGGGCCGTTCTGACCCCGCTACCCAAGAAGGGGGACCTTACTGAACTGAAGAACTGGCGCCCCGTCTCGCTGTTGTGCACTGACAGTAAGCTGCTCTCAAAAGCGTTAGCCTCAAGCCTGGGGAAGGTGATGGAGCAGGTGGTGCACCTTGACCAGACGTACTGTGTGCCTGGAAGGTCAATGTTTGACAATATATATCTAATTTGTGATGTTTTGGAAGTCTTCGGACTATTGGGCCTAAAGACTGGTCTCATTGTTTTGGATCAGGAAAAGGCATTTGACTGGGTTGAACATGGCTATCTGTTGAAAGTTCTGGAGAACTTTGGTTTCAACCCAGGTTTTATAGCCATGATCAAGGTTTTGTACAGTGACATTGAGAGTGTACTCAAAGGTACTGGTGGTTTGTGAGCTCCTTTTACAGTCACAGAGGCATCAGGCAGGGCTGTGCTCTGTCTGGCATGTTGTACTCTCTGGCCATTGAACCTCTGCTGTGCAAACTGAGAGACTGCATCTCCGGTTTGTCCATACCTGGCTGTTCTACTCCACTGTGTGTCTCACTGTATGCAGATGACCTTGTTGTGATAGCAAGCACCCAGGCTGATGCGGATGTTTTAGCTGGAATTTTAAACAATTTTAGGGTTTTATCATCTACAAAAGTCAATTGGACCAAGAGTGAAGCAGTTTTGGTTGGAGAATGGGATGGTGGGGAACCCACGCTTCCAGACGGATTGATGTGGAGAAAGGGTGGAAGACGTCACTGCGAGGCTGGGGATGAGATCTGCATGTTGTGGCTCACCTGCTTGAGGGCTGGAGGACAGCACTCTCTCCTGAAGAACGGAAGCAGTTGTGGGACTACAGTGCAGGGGCGCTCGGTCCTACGGAGCATGACCCATTCCCGGACATCTATATCACGCCGGATATGCATGACTGTGAAGGCCCCTTTCTGGAGTGTGAGGGGGGTCTGCGATGAGCCTGGGGACAGTGTCTAGTAAGCTGGTAAGAACCGACACACCATGGCGTGATGTTTTAACCTGAGTGATGACGTGAAGCCAGAGTGGAGAGCACGGTGTAAACCACCACTGAGCAAAGCGGCTGACCTGCAGTGGAGGATTGTACACGGTGTCGTCTCGGTCCGCGCGCTCACTTCTGCTTTAACCCTGAGAGTTTACCACACTGTCCGTGTTGTCCTCAGAGAGACGGTGCTTAATGCTTTCATGCTCTGTTTTAGGCTTTGCTGTGTTTGAAGTTTTAAAGCACGTTCTTACGTCTGTTAATGTGACTTTACACTGCAGGCTTTTATCCTCGGCTTTAAGAACGTCAAGAGAGAGAAATCCTAAAGCCAACTGATCAACTTCCTCCTGGGGCCGGCGGAGATGGCCGTGTGTATCAGTCGTAAGAACAAGGCTGCACATGGTAGCGACTGCGAGGCCAGTAGGATTCTCTCTAGGCTGGTCAGATCCAGGATTTTAATGGATTTTAATTATCATAAGAGCCTGTATGATGTGGAGGCCTTTGAGGCGTGAAAGGACCGGCCGTTTTTGGTCCGTTTATGAAGAGGAACCAGAGAGTGGATCACCTGTCCTGTGGAATCTCTGTCTCAGCGGGTATGCCCGGTGCAGGAAGACAGAACGACTCTCGTAATCAATCAAAGAGTTTATTAAGTCTTCTGCACAAAGAAAGAAGGGCACTCCTTCTTTTATACAGACACGTCCTGCCCTGTTGCGTACAAGCAAACAGGGCAGACCCAAATAAGTAGTCTAACAATCATAAAATGCTAAGCTGACAGAGACACACTCACGGACCACCGGAACTGCCCAAAGGAGGGGGGCCTCTGCTCTATGTACGATAATCTTACCTACAAAAGGGAACAAATGGTTCTGGACGGAATGTTGTCCCGATAAGAGGAGCAAGTTGTTTGTGCAAACTGCCAAGGACAGTAGCTATGCTTGCTGCAAAGTCTGCTTAGAGCAGAGTTGGAGCAGAGTTAACCCTTTCATTCCCCTCTTTTATGCCTCACTAATTGGTGAGGCATAACACGGCAAGTTACAGTGGTGCGTGAGAACACACATACATATTGTTGGTGCTGGAGATGAGAGGCTGGTATACGGGCCGCGGGGGTCGCATCGCAGAGGCCAGCGCATAGACCCTTTCCATGAGGCATCTGAAAAAAAACAAGGGCCCAAACACAACAACAGCAAAACCATACAGATAACGGGGACAGTCATGGCAAAATAAGGAGTAAGTAGTTAATAAGGAGTTAGTAAGGAGTTAGTAAGGACATATTTAAGAATGTACTGCAAACATGTAGCAAAATCTGTAGTGTTGCAAGTTTTACAAAAATCCTGTGATAAAGAAAGAGAATAATTAATGTGAGGGTAATCATAATGAGTAACATTCAAACAGTCAGGAGACAGACAGGTGTGTGCTACCGCCTGCAGAGTAGCAGAGAGATCCTGAGGGGCCGTGACCATGGAGTGCTTGTTCACACTGGAGGGCATCAGGTGACACACGTAGCAGGAGTCATTGGTGTACTGCTTGGCTGTCCAGTTAGCATACTGCCAGAAAACGTTATCCATGGGGGATCCGCCAGCACGTTCCACCAGGCACAGGATTAATATTAACTGCAACATACTTCTGTAACACAGGACAGGTTAGAGATAGGAAACAAAAATAGTTAGACGTCTAACATGTATATACATCACTGCGGGGCTGACTGACATCTGGAGGCATGAATCCACTGTGGGAAAAGATCAGTTAATACCCCCGTGCGTGTGACAGCGAGTACAGTAGTGGGTTCAGAGAAAGGGGAGTCTGAAAAACCCTTTCTCTCAAATTTCTTGACCAATACCTGATCGCCCAGCTTAAAAGCATGGGTTGGGACCTTGGGAGGGTCTGTGATAGTTTGGTTGACCCTCTCCCAGTATTCATTCAGAACAGTTAACAACCCTGCAGTGTACTCGCTGCGACGCACATCCAAGTCCGCCGTTCCCCCCAGAGCCGTTTTCTGACGCCATGGGAGGGGGAACGGACGTCCCATGACAATTTCATACGGCGACAGACCACCCAGAGTGTCTGTGCGCGCCATCCGCAGTTTGGCCAAAACTACAGGTAAAACCTTCACCCAATTAGTAGTGTTCTGCGTCTGCATGGCCTTTCATAACCGCCCTTTTATAGTCCGATTAACCCTTTCGACCATACCCGAGGATTGAGGGTGATAGGGGATGTGGAAAGCCCAGTCTATGCTCAGGTGCTTCGCGAGCATCTGTGTGACTTTGGAGGTGAACGGTGTGCCTTTGTCGGAGTCTATTCCTAAGGGGACACCGTAACGCGGTATGATTTCTTGACATAGTTTTGTCACGACTGTATTTGCATTTTCTTTATTGCATGGGAACGCCTCGGTCCAACCAAAGATTTATCTATTAAGACCAATAAATATTTGTAAGGCCCTATGTGTGTGAAATCGATTTGCCATTCTTGGAAAGGTGTTTCCGGTTTAGGAAGAACTTGGTGCGGTCCGGCTGGTTTTGGGTTATTCTGTGCATATGTAAGACAACGGTCTAATATGCGATCAACGGCAGAGTTCAAATTGTGAATGCAAAACAATTCGGACATGTCATGCTTTACCCCTCTTCGTTCCCGATGCGAAATACCATGAAAATCGAGAACGAGGAACGGAACACAATGTGCGGGCAGGCACAATCTGCCCAGGGCGTCGCGTAGCGGTTTCACGGCTGGATCGTAGCCCGATGACAGCCAATGCTTGATATCAGAGTCCGAGGCGGTGGCCTGAATACAGTCAAGATCAAGACCAGGAAGTAAGTCGACTGTAAGTGCAGCACAGGAGAAGGAAGCCGAGTTCATAAAAGGGCAAGGGGGGGCCATGAAGAGCTCCGCGTTTCGCGGCAGAGTCGGCGGTATTGTTACCAACAGAGTCAGGGTCGCTACTACGCTGGTGAGCGCGAACTTTAACAACGGCCAGTCGGGAGGGCAGGAAGCTAGCCCTGATCAGGTCCTCGATAAGCGACGCATGGGAAATGGGTTTGTTATCAGTAGTAACGAAACCGCGTTGATGCCAGATTCCCCCAAAATCATGAACTACGTTGAAAGCGCAACGGCTGTCCGTGTATATAGTGACATCTTGGTCTTGAGCCATCCGATGATGGCTCGGAACATGATCCATCAACATAAAATGCAAGGCCAGAAGGCAACGGGGTGGAAGACACGTCAGGGCGAATAGAAGTTTCACCGGCCAGACGGGTCTCGCAGTCCTGCGCGTCTAGAGTGGGACTGGAGGCATCGTGTGGTAACAGAAGTAAACGCATTAAAGCGGAAGAGACAGTATCTAGTGAGGAGTGCGGACGCACAGTGAGCTTTTCGGTGTTCAACAAAATGTTCTCATAGCCTGCACGCCGCTGAGCAGACAAGTGCTGTGTAGAACAGTTATTTAGGAGCTGATAGACCTGATGAGAGGTGTGTAAGGTCAAGTCATGACCTAGAACGATTTTTTCAGCATCCTGTACCATTAGTGCGCACGCCGCGACCGCTCGGAGACAGGACGGAAGGCCTCGGGCCGTAACGTCCAATGTTTTAGAATAATATGCGCAAGGGCGCAAACCTCCCCGCAGTGTTTTTTCATGCGCGGAGCAGTCAGGAATCCACTGTCTGCAGTAATTGATGAGGCCGAGGAAAGACATCATAGCCTGCTTGGTGGCGGGCTTGGGAAGCTGCGTGATGCATGACACTCGGTCAGCGGAGAGGAGGCGTTGACCTTGAGATAGTTCATGACCCAGTTATTGGACCCGGGGTAGGCAGAACTGCAGTTTCTTTAGTGAAACCTTGAAGCCCAGGGTAGCCAAGCGCATGAGGACCAATTTAGATGCCTCAGTGCACGTGGAGCTGTCAGGGGCCGAAATCAGAAGGTCATCTGCATACTGCAGGAGCACAGCAGCCCCGGGGAGGGAAAGGTCAGAAATGAGGTCTCGGAGCGACGCGGCGAACGCCGCAGGCGAGTCGCAGAAACCTTGCGGCAAACGAGACCACGTGTATTGGCGTTGGCGATGAGTGAAAGCGAAAATCGGCTGGGTGTCGGGTTCAACAGGAATGCTGAAAAAAGCAGAACGTCTAAAACAGTAAAAAATGCGTTTTGACACGGAATGGAGGTCAATATCGAAGAGACATCAGGCACAATTGGGGCGATAGGCACGATGGCGTCATTAAGGCGTCGAAAATCTTGAGTGAATCGCCAAGAACCGTCCGGCTTGGGGACTGGGTTAATTGGTGTGTTATACGCACTTTGACATGGGACGACCACACCTAAAGAGAGAAGTTAGAGCAGAGTTAACCCTTTCAAGGCGAGATGGTGCTGTGGTGTGGTTTGGACTACTTAATATAAGATCACTAAACTCTAAAGCAGTCGTCGTAAATTAAATTATAAACGATCATAAATTTGACTTTTTCTGTCTCACCGAAATGGGTTAGACCAGATATTTAGCTTTAAATGAAGCCACGCCTGCAGGCTATATTTATGCACATAGGCCAAGATTATCAGGCAAGGGAGGTGGAGTCTGTATAATCTACCAAAATACTCTCGATATCAGTCAGAAACAATGCAACACTTTTACTTCCTTTGAGGTCCTCTCTATTCACGTCACAAATCCGGTCACAAAAAAGACGTTTTCATTATTTACCATTTACAGGCCACCAGGGGGCGACTCTGAATTTATAAAAGAATTTAGTGACTTTGCTGCAAACCTGGCTGTGTGTAATGATAAAGTAATAATTGTAGGAGATTTTAATATTCACTTTGAGAAGGTAGACGACCCATTAAATAGGCATTTACCTCAATCCTAGACTCTGTTGGTTTTACCCAAAATGCAGCAGGACCTACACACGACTGTAGTCATACGTTAGATTTAGTTTTGACACGAGGTCTTAACATAGACAAGCTTAATATCCTACCGCAAACCACAGCAATCTCCGACCATTACCTAATATATGAGCTACGACTCAGCCATAATATATATACGTCCCCTCGTTATTCAACAAAGCGCTCAATAAAACCTTCTACCGCCCTACAATTTATAGAAAATCTCCCAGAGTTATCAACCCCAGTCTAAACTCCATCAGACCCAATGGAACTAGATTTACTAACCGATTATTTAGAAAATACCTTCAGATCCACTTTAGAAAACGTGGCCCCACTTAAAATAAAAAGAATAAGGCAGAAAAAGCCCCGTGGTACAACGATAAAACCCAGACCTTAAAACAAACAGCTCGGAAATTAGAGCGGAAATGGCGTCAAACCAAGCTGGAAGTGTTCCGCTCTGCCTGGAAGGACGGCCTTATAGAGGATAGAAATGCTCTCACTGAAGCTCGCTCAGCATATCTGGCCTCACTGATCGAGAATAATAAGTATAATCCTAGAGTTCTGTTTAATGTGATTTCCCAAATCACACAAAATCAGGCAGGTACTGAACCAGAAATCCCAGCAACTCTCACCAGTGAAGTTTTTATGGACTTCTTTAATAATAAAATTGATAATATTAGACGACAAATTCAACCCACAGTATCAAATTCAAACCCAGCTTGGCTGTCATCTGACTTGGCTGATATAGAACAAAACTCAGCTGTAGAAAAGAGCCTGGAAACCTTTTACCCACTCCCACAGCTGGAGCTAGAGAAAATTATCTCCTCTGCAAATTGCACAACCTGCACACTCGATGCAATTCCATCAAAATTACTCAAAGAAGTCCTGCCAGTTATTATCACAGCGAGCGACTGAGAGAGCACGTCTGCTAGCTTAGCCAAACACAAGGCTGACTAGCCTGTTGACTTTTAATCACATTTTATTTATTTTAACTTTAGTTATTTATCTTTAATTTGTTATTTATTTATTTTTTAACCTACTGGACTGTCTAAAGACACGGCCCCACTCAGCTCTCCAGCTGGTTGTAGTAGCTGTCTGTGGCTGAGCCAGAAGGTCGCCGAACTCCACCAGATTAAAGACGATGAGGTCTCCTTGACGATCTCCTTAACTCCATGATGGCAACATCTCTGGCGATCAGCGCTGGGTTAGACGGCAGTCTACCTCAAGTGGCTGCTTCGGCTGCGGGGGATGAGGAGCACTGGCCTCGGCTCGGAGCTAAGCCTAAGGCCGTGAAGGTGTACTGCTCCACGCCAAGCTAGGCCGAGCCAGGCCGAGCCATGGTCCGTTGCAGGTGGATGTTCGCGCGATGGTAGGCGCTCCGCCCGCCAGCCGACAATTAGGAAGATCTGTGTAAACAACAGGTTCTCCGTACTGGAAGAGCTGGATGAGGCCACTCCAACAACACCCATCAGAGTGAGCTCTCCAGCCATCAACTTCACCCCCGCTCCATCCACAAACTCCACCGGGCAGCGGGCCGCACCTGACCTGCAGAACTGTGGTTTAGCTCCGTGGGACATCCCCACCTCCAGAAGACCATCCGGCCAAGCTCCCTCCCAGACCCACACCCTGAGCGATCAGCCTGAACCCCCACGAGAAACTGCCGATCAAACAGCACTGATCACCGAGCCGCGACCTCATCGTTTACCCCCGCGACCTCAACAAACCACCCTCATAGTTGGCGACTTGATCGTCAGGAACATTCAGCATCACTCAGCTGCTGTCCACTCAGTCTCTGGTGCAAAGGTCTCTGACATTACGCTGCAGCTTCCCAGTCTTCTAAAGAAACACCATTCAGTGGAGAGGATAATAATCCACGTGGGATGTAACGACATCAGAAACCAGAGCACAGAACTGTTAAAAAAGGACTTCACGTGCCTGCTGTCCTCCATACAAGACTGTGGTAAATCTGTTTTTATTTCTGGACCAATTCCTTCACTAGGAAGAGGCTCAGGTCATTTTAGTAGACTTTTAAACCTCCATTCCTGGCTTCAGAATACCTGCCTTTCCAAAGGTTTGACTTTTATAGACAATTTTCACCTCTTCTGGAACCGCCCCTCCTTCTATGGATCTGATGGGATTCATCCCAATAGGCTGGGTGCTCAGATTTTAGGACACAATATGTTTTACTCTGTTTTTAATTTGAAATGACAACTCAAGACCTACAATGCAAGTTCAATTATACCAGTAGTCATTAATAGTAGGAGACCTAGTGTAGCAGGTCCCTCCCCTCACATGGAGCGAACATGCAAAGGGAACCCGGCCACGACTACTCTGCGTTGTGTTTTAAGGAAAAAAGGAGAACTCGTGACCTCCAATGCCGGTACCAACTGGGAATCCTTTATTGTCTGGATGTAAAAGACAAAAGTCATTGAGAAATAGCCTCCAGCCTCGTGTCTGCCTGCACAAACCTCTCTCTCCTGCAGTACTCTCAGCCAACTCAATCTAGAGTCTCTAACATGAAAGAAACTAGCACTCATACTGTAGCTACATTTCCACTAGGATATTTCTCTTACACATAACATAAAGCAATAAAATAAAAAGCAAAGACCTAACCAGTACAAAAATATATTTAAAAAATTTACATTCAATATATATCCATATGTCTGTATATATATATATATATATATATATATATATATATATATATACATACACACTACTTCATATAATACATCTTTATAAGACTGACTTCAAAGAAACAACAAAGTGCCAAATTGTAAAACAAAAACTCCTGGGATATGTGCAATATTACTTATTTACCACATGAACTTTACCTCATTTTTAATGTTTTTAATGTATACCCTTTTTAATACCTGCTTTTTATAGTATTTTATATGAAACCCTTTTAAAAAACATGGGAACAAACAAAAAGAATAAAACATCTGAGCTAATGAAGCGAGTTTAAAACCTGGATGTAAAAGACAAAAGTCATTGAGAAATAGCCTCCAGCCTCGTGTCTGCCTGCACAAAATCACAGAAAAGGTGGGGGAGGGGGGGTTAGCATTACACATGGCGCCAGCAGCTGTAGCTTGCTAATAATTCTCACCTTTATACTGGAAAATTCCGCCTAAATACACCTCTAATACATCCATCTCATAAAATAAAGGCATTTCGCTTCAATTGTTTTTTAACATTTTTAACGTTGTGTCGAACATTATTTTAACTATTTTACTGGAAACCAAAGTTTCACCGACCTTTCTCCTGCAGTGCTCTCAGCCAAATGAGAAGAGGGTGGCAGATGCAACCGATACAGCAGTAGCTCCGCCCACAAGGGGAAAACGGAGAAAAATAAAATACAATGAAATAATAATTATAAAAACTCAAAAATATATAAATGTTTTAAACACATTTTCTGCCCAACACAACTCAGGATAGTTTCCAACACATAAAATACGAAGATTTTGTGTGAAAAATAAATAAACTAAATTAAATCCGTTACACTAGGACCAGAATTTTGACAAGAAATACCAAGAATCCTCATAATTTTAATGTTTTTATTAATCGTGATAATCTTATCAGCATTAAGCCATCTCTAATTTCCATAAACCCCCAAGAAAACTGTACTGACAACCCAATGAGTAGTCTTGAGAGTTTTAAGAAAAGAAAAGGTTTAGGTTAATCCATCTGAATATTAGAAGCCTACTACAAAAAGATAGAATGGATCATCTTAATATCCTGGCTGCACAGTCTGATCCTGATATAATCATTTTAACAGAGACCTGGCTTAGACACTGTACCACTGATGAAGATATAGCTTTAAATAATTTTATCCTCCATAGAAAAGACAGAGTTTCAAGGGGAGGGCGAGTTGCTATTTATACCAGAGTAAATTTACAAGCTAATGTTTTATGTGCAGTATCCAAAGAAAAATGTTATGAGTTTTTAGCCCTCCAGGTTTCACTCGGAAAAAAACAACTTGTTTTAATTGGGATATATCAAATCAAATCAAAATCCCACTAATTTGATTTGATTTAACCTAACACAGTTAATCAATGAACCGACTCGCCCAAATCTGAAAGAACCCACCAAGTCAACCCTGATAGATCTAATACTGTCCAATAAAGCTGACAAAATTCCTGCCTCAGGAGTTTTTGAACTTGGCGTAAGTGATCATTGTCCCATCGGATGCATTAGAAACAGCTGTATGAATGAAACAGGCTCTCGGTTGGTGGTTAGAAGAAATTTTAATCATTTTAATGAGCAAGCTTTCCTTTCTGACTTAGCAATGAGTGAAATCCACCTCACACTAGAAATCTCAGATGTTGATGGGGCAACAAACCACTTCAGTAAAACTTTCCTAACAGTGGTAAACAAACATGCCCCATTCAAAAAGTCAAGAGTCAGAGACAGATCAAGTCCCTGGTTTACGGGTGAAGTTTCCTCATTGTTTAAGGCCAGAAATAAAGCCTGGTCAACTGCTAGACGCTCAGGGGAGAGAGACCACTGGCTCACCTTTAGACAGCTGAGAAATAAAAACTTCTGCTGTTAGAAAAGCTAAATCAGAATATCACCTCAGCTTAATCACCAGCACTAGAAACCCTCAAAACTTCTGGAAAATAGTAAATTATCTAAAAAACAATTCCCCCCTTTTTCCAACCAGCGTTTTAGTTGACGATCAGCTGATTTCTGCCCAGAAGGAAATATGTAAAGCCTTTAACTCACACTTTGCTGCAGCCGGCCACATCTTTGATAAGAATAGCACAAACCCATTGAATAAAACTGATCTCAGCTCTACTGTTTCTAGAACGCATGGTCTTTTCTCACTCCAGCCATTTTCTCCATATTTAGCTGCTAATGCCCTGGATAAAATTAATCCACGAAAAGCACCTGGAGAAGATGGGCTGGACCCCTTTTTATTGCGTCTCGCAGCCCCGATTATTTTAGAATACATTTTATACATTTTTAATCTTTCAGTTTTATCTTGCAGAATTCCCAGAGTCTGGAAAACAGCTCATGTAATTCCTCTGCATAAAGGTGGTGAGACAACAGATCTGAATAATTATAGGCCAATTTCAAAACTGTCGTGTTTAGCAAAAATGTTAGAATCTCTAGTGAACCAGCAACTGAAATCATTTCTTCATGAAAATTCTGTTTTATCTAAATATCAGTCTGGTTTCAGAGAAGGTCACAGCACTATCTCTGCTACAACACTGGTTTTAAACAATCTTTATTCAGACATAGACAAGAAGAAACATTGTTCTGCTGTTTTTATTGACTTAACAAAAGCATTCGACACAGTTGATCACACTCTTCTTTTATGGAACTTAGAAAAGATTGGCTTTGATGCAACTGCGCTGGACTGGACCCAAAACTACCTCACTGACAGAAATCAATGCATTGCATTGAATAATTATAAATCAGAGTTGGTATCTGTATCTAAAGGTGTACCACAAGGTTCAATTATGGGTCCAGTCTTATTTAATATCTACATACATGATATTGCTGCCTCTGCTTCAACCTCAGACTGCAAAATTCACCTTTATGCAGATTACACGATTTTATATTGCTCAGCTGATTCTATTCATGCTGCAACAAGAAAATTACAGAGCTCATTTAATGCGCTGCAGGTGGCGCTATATAAGCACAAATTAGTTTTAAATGCCACGAAAACTAAGTTCATGCTGTTTTCCAGATCTTTTAATACTGATTTTAGTACTGTAAATATTACTACCCTGGCAGGATCCACTATTGAGAGAGTCACAGAATATAAATACCTTGGCAAATGGCTGGACAATAAACTCAGTTTTAAACCACACATTAATAAACTAGTCAGTAAATGCGACAGAAGCTGGGTTATTTTTATAGACAGTCCTGTTTCCCCACGCACACCAGAAAAAGACTAGTTGAAGCAGCTTTACTATCAGTGCTGGACTATGGTGACGTTATATATAAATATGGTCCCTAATGCCAGGTACCAAGAGTTTTTACTGAACTGGGAAAATCTGCTTTTAGTCACAGCACCAGCTGGAATTCACTACAGGACACACTAAAACTCGGCTCACTGGCGTCACTCAGTCATTTTAAACTTTTAATATCTAACCACCTACAGACAGCCTGTACCTGTTTTACTTCATCTTATTTATTCATAACTTTTATTTTTGTGTTAGTTCTCCTTAATTCTTTATCTCTTTTTATTTATTTATTTATTTCCTCTCATTTTATTTTTAGGTTTTTTATCATTACTTTTTTAAATTTGTGATATTGTATTATTACCTTACTAATTTCTTATCTAATTTTGATCTTAATTTCTTATCATTTAAATCTCAAGTTCTATTTTTTATCTACTTTTATCTTTTATTCACTGTTATTTTAAATTTTCTTTTAATTTAAAATGATTAAATGTAGTTATTATTCCACGTATTCCAAACGTAAAGTGAGGGTTTGCTGGGAACGTCTGGCAGAAGAACCTGTCAGTTTGATCTTCAACTCACACCTCCGTCAGAACTTTGACCAGATATCAGGGGAGGTGAGGGACATTGACTCAGAATGGGCCATGTTCCGTTCCTCCATTGCTGAAGCGGCTGACTGTAGCTGTGGTCGCAAGGTAGTTGGTGCCTGCCGGGGTGGTAATCCTCGAACCCGGTGGTGGACACCCCAGGTGAGAGATGCCGTCAAGCTGAAGAAGGAGTCCTACCGGGCATGGTTGGCCTGTGGGACACCAGAGGCAGCTGGCAGGTATCGACAGGCCAAGCGATCTGCGGCTTCAGTCGTCACCAAGGCAAAAACCCGGGTGTGGGAGGAGTTTGGGAAGACCTTGGAAAGTGACTTTAAGTCAGCTCCGAAAAGATCCTGGCAAACTATCCAGTGAGGAGAACGTGTCGTTTTCTAAGATCTTTGATATAAATGGTAAATTAGAAACAGGCCTGTAATTAGACAATATGCCAACATCAAGATTTGGTTTCTTGATCAGGGGTTTGATAACTGCTGTTTAAAAGCTTTGGGTACAGACTAAGGGATGAGTTCAATATAGGTGAAATAGGGTTTATCAATCAATCAATCAATCAATCAACCTTTATTTTGACTCAGAAGTACATTGAGGGCAACCCTCATTTTCAATGTAGCCGAGCATTTACAAAAACAGGGATTGACATGACAAAGAAAATAATAACTACCCATCCATCCATCCATCCATCCATCCATCCATCATCTTCCGCTTCTCCGGGGTTAGGGTCGCGGGGGCAGCATCCTGAGCAATGAGGCCCAGACCTCCCTTTCCCCAGCCACTTCCACTAGTTCCCTGGGAGGGATTCAACAAAAACAATTTTTTCTTTTTAAAACTTGATTTTTAAAACTGGAGTAGCTTTGGGGAGCAGCAGCCTTAATGAGACGAGGCAGATCCAGTTAGCTCCGGTTTTACTTATGAACTATGTACAACAGAGGTAGGCAGAAGGTGTTATAGGACAAGCGACAAAAGACCTGAACTTGCTATTTAGAACAGTCAAACATCTTTGGAACATTTCACAACTACCTACAGCACAAATTTTCCAGCCTCCAGCTGTTGTGCTGTAACCGAGGTTCATGCCTGGTGTGCCAAAGTGAATTAAAATCCTTAATGAAATAAGAACAACACACAGACACAGGAATAAACAAATATACCAACTATTCTCCTTTATTTATTTCTCAATGTCCTACGATCACTCCTCTTCCCTACAGTGCCACCAAAGGGACATTAAGACTAATATGTATTGTAGCCATAACATAGACTACATAAAAGTCTGTTTAAGTTTATAACTTTATATGTAACTGCATGAGCATTAGTTTCACAATATATATATATAATTTTTTGTGAAACTAATGCTCATGCAGTTATATATAAAGTATTATATATATGTAAATTCTGTGATTTGTTCTGTCTGTGTGGTTGTTGTGACTGTTCTTTTATACACTCACCGGCCACTTTATTAGGTACACCTTCAATTGCCTGTTAACACAAATGGCTAATCAGCCAATCACACGGCTGCAACTCAGTGCATTTAGGCCTGTAGAGGTGGTCAAGACAACTAGCTGAAGTGCAGACCGAGCATCAGAACGGGGAAGAAAGGGGATTTAAGGGGCTTTGAACGTGCCGTGGTTGTTGGTGCCAGACGGGCTGGTCTGAGTATTTCAGAAACTGCTGATCTGCTGGGATTTTCACGCACAACCATCTCTAGGGTTTACAGAGAACGGTCCGAAAAAGAGGAAATATCCAGTGAGCGGTCAGTTGTGTGGTGGAAAATGCCTTGTTGATGTGAGAGGTCAGAGGAGAATGGGCAGACTGGTTCCAGATGATAGAAAGGCAGCAGGAGCTCAAATAACCAACCAAAATCTCTGAGGAACGTTTCCAACACCTTGTTGAAAGTCTGCCATGAAGAATTAAGACAGTTCTGAAGGCAAAAGGGGGTCCAGCCTTTTACTAGCAAGGGGTACCTAATAAAGTGGCCGGTGAGCGTACATTGACTATTCTATCTTACTGCCACTAGATGGAGCTGCTAAACTTGGGCATAAGTGCTCCTTAATTCTGATTTGCAAGTTAAGTCACATGATGTGATTTCATCTCTGTCAATCCTCCAGGCCACATTTTGTGCCTTAGATATCTATGCCAGTTGTTCTCCCCTACATCAAACTTGTATGCTTGTAGAAGTTGATAGTTATGGAGGGAGCGAACAAAACTGAGGCACAGTGAACTCATGAGATGAGGTCAGTCACCTCTAAGTCATCTTTGGGATCAGAAAGCAAGCAAGCAAGCAAAATTTATTTATATAGCGCTTTTTACAACAGGTGTTGTCACAAAGCAGCTTTACAGAACAATCAGTATTTACAGAGAGAAGAGAAAAGAAGAAAGAAAATCCGGGTCCGAGCCCCCATGAGCAAGCCAGCGGCGACGGTGGCAAGGAAAAACTCCCTAAAAGAGGAAGAAACCTTGAGAGGAACCAAGACTCAGAAGGGGAACCCATCCTCCTATGGTCGACACCGGACAGCGAACATTATTAGTATGAAGTATTATAGTAAAGTGGGAAAAGAAAGAGAGAGATCTGAGGGTGAGGACTGCACAGCGCTGTACAGCAAGAAGCTCAGTGGTGGTCAAGCCGGTCCAGAAGGCTGGTGAGCAGCGGCACCAATCAAGGCAGTAGAGGCAACAGCATCAGGCACACAGGATGGGCAGCTGATCAACTCGGCAGAGAAAGGAGAAGAAAAAACAGAGTTAGTACTGTAAAGAGTGGCTGACCACAGATTACAGTAAAACAGAGCAGTGTAGACTCCAGCAGGTCTAGACCTAACAGGGAAGACTAGTCACCAAATGCTTGACTGTACAAATAAGTTTTTAGCCTAGACTTAAAGATTGGGGCTGTGTCTGATTCCCGAACATTAGCAGGAAGATTATTCCAGAGCTGGGGGGCTTTGTATGAGAAAGCTCTCCCCCCTGATGTAGCTTTATTTATTCTAGGTACCAGTAGAAAGCCAGCACCTTGTGATCTAAGTAGGCGTGATGGTTCATAGTAGGAGAGGAGCTCACTCAGGTACTGAGGGGCGAGCCCGTTTAGAGCTTTATAAGTCAGTAATAGGATTTTATAATCAATGCGAAATTTAACTGGTAACCAGTGCAGGGCTGATAAAACTGGACTAATATGGTCAAACTTCCTAGTTCTTGTGAGGACTCTGGCTGCAGCGTTCTGGACTAGCTGAAGCTTGTTAAGGCTTTTGCTGTGACATCCAGACAGCAGGGCATTACAATAATCTAGCCTTGAAGTGATAAATGCATGAACTAGCTTTTCTGCATCCTGTAGAGATAATGAATTTCTTAATTTAGCGATATTGCGGAGATGCAGGAAAGCTGTTCTAGTGATATTAGATATATGTGTGTCGAAGGAGAGATCAGCGTCTATCATGACACCAAGATTTTTAACAGATAGGCTTGATGAAACTGAGAGATTGTTAAGTTTTAGTGTTGAGTTAGACAGTCTGTGTCTGGCTAATTTTGGACCAAGAAGCAGGACCTCTGTTTTATCTGAGTTAAGTAACAGAAAATTATTTGACATCCAATCTTTTATGTCTTTTATACAGTCCTCAATCTTGGCAAGTTTAATTTTATCATCCGGTTTACTTGATATATATAACTGGGTGTCATCTGCATAACAGTGGAAATTTATGCCGTGTTTACTGATAATGGTGCCTAGTGGTAGCATATATATTGTAAATAATATAGGTCCTAAAACAGAACCTTGTGGAACACCATAAATTACTTTTGCACGAACAGATGATTCACCCTTTACATTAACAAACTGATATCGATCGGTGAGGTAGGACCTGAACCAGGAAAGAGCTGTTCCTGTTACCCCTACAAGGTTTTCTAGTCTATCTAGTAGGATAGCGTGGTCTATTGTGTCGAATGCTGCACTAAGGTCAAGGAGGACTAACAACGACACATTTCCTTGGTCCGTGAATAATAGAAGATCATTTATAATTTTTACTAATGCTGTTTCTGTACTATGATGTGGCCTAAAACCAGACTGAAATTTTTCGTGTAGATTATTCCTATGCAAATAAGGGCTTAATTGTTTTGCTACCACTTTTTCCAGGACCTTAGATATGAAGGGGAGATTTGAGATGGGTCTATAATTTGATAGTTCACAGGGATCGAGGTTAGCTTTCTTAATCAGCGGTCTAATTACTGCAAGTTTAAAAGTTTTTGGGATGTATCCGAGGCTAAGAGAGGAGTTTATTATTGACAGAATAGGCTTAGTTATTTCTGGTAAGATTTCCTTGAGTAGACCTGTAGGGATCGGGTCCAGAATACAGGTCGATGGTTTTGCAGAAGAGACTATTTTGACTAGTTCATTTTCTTGGAGTAATGTAAACGATTCCAGCCTATCTGGAGTGACTCTTATATTCTCAGGGTCTAGACTGGCATTATAAGCCACCAGGTTTGTGGAGTTTAACTGTGTGTTCAGAATTGTCTGTCTACTTTTTTTCAATTTCATCACTAAAGAAATTCAGAAAATCATTGCTGCTATAGGCTGATGGCATCTGGGGTTCAGTGACTCTTTTGTTCTCTGTCAGTTTAGAAATTGTGCTAAATAGTAATCTGGGATTGTTCTTATTGTTTTCTATGAGAGAGGAGAGATAGGCTGAACGTGCTGCAGTAAGAGCTCTTCTATGGTCTATAAGGCTCTCCTTCCAGGCGGACTGGAACACTTCTAGTTTAGTCAGACGCCAGTCGCTCTAGTTGTCTGGCCGTCTGTTTTAAAGCTCGAGTGTGATCATTATACCACGGGGCGAGTTTTTTCTGCCGTACTATTTTGCTTTTTAATGGAGCTACACTGTCTAACGTAGATCGAAGGGTATCCTCTAAGAATTTGGTCATAGTATCTAACTCAGTAGGATCAGATGGACAGCTGACTGAAGTTGATAACTGCGGGAGGTTTCTGATAAAGCTGCCCAGCTGTGGAGGAAGTTATAGTCCTCTTAACCTGATAACATGGTGATGAGCGCATATTACCACTAAACTGGATTTTGTATGAGATTAAGTAATGGTCTGAGACGGCTGTGCTCTGGGGGAGAATGGCTAAGTTATCTATGTCTACACCAAAGGTCAGTATTAAGTCTAGAGTGTGGTTGAGGTGGTGTGTGGGCCCTTTTATAATTTGGGTGAATCCCATGGAGTCTATGAAATCCCATGGAGTCTATGAAAGATCAGCAGCTAGTATGGCTGCTGCTCAAGACCCTCATGCTCAGATACTTCTACCTCTTGGAAGAGACATTCTTCAATTACACAAGGTTAGGGAGCAACTCAATGGTCCCATTATGCTTAGCGACTAGACCTGGGCAGGGTTATAGTAGGGGATGTCTGCCTGGGTTCTGCACACAGACCAGCTGCTGTGAACAAGTTTCATACCAACAACCTGTCGATTGGACGTCCAAGTGTGTGCTCTTCATGCTCGAACATCTTTCAAGCCAAAGAAAAGCTCAGTGTTAAGGTGCATCAAACATCTCCTTCCAGCCTTACTGCTCATGTCACTTCGAATGTGATAAAAAGCATGGTAGAAAGCACAGTGTTTGAAAAGACAGAAGATGATGAAAATATTGCACCATCCATTGAAAACAGGCTGTTCATGGAAATTATGGACAAGGAAATGTTCACTGATCAATCTAGTAGTTGGGTGGCACCACTTACATTCCATACACCAAGACAGCGTCTTCACAATAACAAAGATCTAGCCATGAAAAGGTTGGGTTCACTTTGTCAGACACTGGTGAAGAAAGCACAGATGAAAGAACATTTTGTGGGCTTTATGCAAAGAATCTTGGACCTTGGTCCAAGAATGACATGAGAAAAGAATTAGCTGAGTACAAAATCACAGTCCACTTGTTTGGTAATAGTCCTTCACCTGCATAGCACTCTTCCTACTCAAAGGAGCCTTGGAATGAGTTGGGCTCTCAAGAGTGAAACCTTTGTATTCTGTATTGCTACAGATGAAAAGCTCTATACATGTAGAGTTTTGACCACAGTAAATAGTATTTTTGATCCTATTGGATTTGTGGCTCCTGCTACAATTCATAGAAAGTTTCTGCTGCGCCAACTAACTTCTTAGTCTGTGGAACAGGACAGTCCACTACCATTAGAGAAAAAGGCTGAGTGGGAAACATGGAAGAGCTCATTACAGACACATTTGGAAGTGCCTAGAACTTTTGAACCTTTCAGTCTCCAAGGCCCAAAAGAAAGAGACCCATGTGTTCTCAGGTGCGTCCCCTGTGGCGATTGCAGTGGTGTCTGAAGGTGACAGCTGCCAGTGGAGCATTCAAGACTTGGTTCATTTTTGGGAAGGCAAAACTGGTACCTACCTTCGCACATACAATTTCCCGTTTGGAGCTAGGGGCTGCTGTTTTAGCTGCTGAACTGGCAGAGCTTATTGCAGAGGAGAAAGATGTCAAACCAGAATTGATCGAGTTGTACAAAGACAGTAAGGTGGTACTAGGATACATTTGCAACCAAACAAGATGCTTCTACATCTACGTAAGTAATAGAGCGCAAAGAATCTGAAGCCGAAGGTTTACCAGGCCAGAACAGTGGCATTACATACCTTCAAGTTTGAATCCTGCAGACACTCTGTAACTGCTTCAGACTTTCATAACTATCTGGACCTAACTTTCTCTCTGATCCTGATGGGTTCTCCACTGAAGAGAAATCTTATGAGCTCATCAGCCCAGACTCTGACATTGAAATCTGGTTGAAGTCCATGTCACTCATGACAAAATTGGATATCATCACTTCCAATGCTTTTCCAGCTGGAAGTCCCTTTTGCATGCCATCGACTGTCTTATCCATGTCATTCACTCTCAAAAATCCAATGCAGAGAAGAGCACCGGCAGTGGGTGGCATTACTGTTCAAGGCATCGCAGTGTAGAAGAACTGTCTCAAGCAAAATTTGCTATCCTTGAGATAACCAAGAGCAATACTTTGAGGAAATTAAATCCAATCATTGATTGTGTTCTGAGGATTGGAAGAAAATTGAATAATGCTTAAGTACACCTTGAAAAGAAACATCCAATCATCTGCAGGATTCAGGAGTGGAGCTGCTCTCTGCAGGACTGAAAAAGTTCATTATATATGCTAAAAGTATTCATGTGAGAGGAGATATTCAGTTAATCTACTTCAATATCTTCCACTTTACTCCAAGATATTAAAATAGAAACCATATGCAAAGCCATTTACATTATATTACAATATGTGCAATTTTTAAGATATTTGTGATACTGTAATCCCACAAAAGGGAAATTTCACCTCTGCATTTAACCCATCCGTGAAGTGAAACATCACATACACACTAGTGAGCACACACACACTAGGGGGCAGTGAGCACACTTGCCCGGATTGGTGGGCAGCCCTATCCACAGCGCCCGGGGAGCAGTTGGGAGTTAGGTGTCTTGCTCAAGGACACCTCAGTCATGAAGTGTCGGTGCTGAGGATCGAACCAACATCCTTCCAGTCACAGGGCCTTTTCCCTAACCGCCAGCCCACTGCACCAAAAAAAAAAAAAAAATTAATGCATGTTTATTAAAATGAAATGCAAAGCGTGGAATGCAGTGGTGTAAAGCGCCACCACTGGACTCTAGAGCAGTGGAGACGTGTTCGCTGGAGTGACCAATCTCTGACTGGAAATCCGGAATACGGTACTTGTCTGACTGCATTGTGCCGAGTGTAAAGTTTGGTGGTGTTAGGAAGGGTCTCCTAGAACAGTGCTCTCCCTCAGAAACCAGAGAATGAACATATCAACAGGTCAACGTTAATGTCCGGCAGCAATTTCACAATATTGGTTAAGGTTGTAACATCAGGCGGTTTCACCTCGACCCCTTCCGGCCCGGACTGCCAAGCCATGGCAACAGCCAGGGAACTCCGTTCCGATCCCGGGGTCCATGGACCCGGTGGGGGATCGGGGCGTGTTCCAGGGTCGTAGTCCGGGTCTCTTTCCCCATCCAAGTCCGAATCATCATCATCGGGCTTGGGGACTTTAACTATAGCCAGAGACAGGGACGGGTCTGAGGTGTTCGGTCTGGTCTTGGGCTTTGCAGCAGAATCAGAAGCTTTAAGATCAGCTTTAAGAGCAGTAAGATCTGGGTATAACCCCGGAGCGGCAGGCGGCGGAGGCTGATAAGGGGGTGGCAAGACGGGATTATTTGTTACCAGAGGAGCCATTGGGCTAGTAGGGGATACGGTGTTCATACTACAACATGATGCCTGGTTTGAGGGCAGGGACAATTTAGAGCCTTGCCCTTTGGCCTTAATAGGCTTCGGAATTGTTTACAGCACGCTTTTTGGAGTAAAAATCTTTTTAAAATCATCCCACACCTGTTTCATGTCATACCACGACGTATAACCCTCTTTCATGTAGGGGAGGTCCCATTGCGGATCCCCAATACCTTCATAAATCATTCTATGAGCAGAACTCAAATACCCTGCGTCAAAAGTCCCATTCCTAGGGTATGGCGGAATCTGAGGATTACTCTCAGTCCATCCTGCTAGGTTAGAGAGAAACGGGTCAACATAGTAGGCCAGATTACATCGCCTCATCCAATCAGCAGGTTTCTCATCCGGCTCTGGTTTGGGAAACGACGTACCCATATCAACAAACACAATACAAATACAAACAACACAAATCTTGGGAGTCAGAGGGATTGTGAGCATAAAACCACTAGGCGCCTAGGTTTGTACCCTCGTTACAGGGGCAAAAATCCTGCTTCATCTCATACTCCCGCCCACCAGACAGGGCTGGGTAGGTTAGCTGAGCCAAAAAAGAACGCAATATCGTCAACCAGGCAGAGGTCCAAAGGAAGGAAACGGACTTACCAGGTGAGGATATCACGTCGGATCACCAAGACTGTTAGGAAGGGTCTCCTAGAACAGTGCTCTCCCTCAGAAACCAGAGAATGAAGCGATAAACCTGCTCGGCAATCCTACTAAGTCCCAAGCCAGAGAGAGCTCTCGATGCAATAATGAACAACACTCTCGTAGAGAGATGAGTTTTATTCATAAAGCACACAGAAGAAGGGGCAGTCCCCTCTTTATAAACACAGAGAGCCCGTCCCACGTGCACGCAGGCAGCCAGGAAGGGCCCGACCACATTCTAACATATGTCGTAACCTGCTGGTCCATACATGGAGTTGTTTTTCTCCATCTCTGGATGTGCTCAGTTCAACATCAAAATCCAGTAAGTCAAAAGTGCAAGTGGTTTGCAGAATAAAAGAGGAACAATAGTTATTAACAGCCTGTAAGTTTGCACAAAGGGCAGACACCCTTGCACCCTCAGCAGTGTCTGATTTTATTAATACATGTTAGTCACCGGGGAAGAGACAGGCCAAAGGAAAGTTAACCCTTTCAGGTGGAGGGGGGATTATGGTGAGGGGGTGTTTTTCCAGGAGTTGGGGTCTGCCCCTTAGTTCCAGTGAAAGGAGCTCTTGGCTATATAATGTATCTAGCTGCATCCCTGAGGAGAAGACATGAAGATCTAGGATCATCTTAAAACTGGAAACTTCTGCCCTGCAAGAGCTGGACCTCAGTAACAGTGACCTGCAGGATTCACATGTGGAGTTGCTGGAATGAAGAGTTCACACTAAACTACAGACAGTCGGGTCAACTTGCCCATAAATTTATCGCAAATGGTAAATACTAAGCTGTGATTCAATATTTTATGTTTTATCTCAGAAAAAATGACACTTGGTCAATGTAACAGTTTAACATTACTTAACACACTGAATTGCAGGATTTCATTATTAAAAATATATTCTATAAATTTCCTGCCTTCCACCAGATGACAGCTGGGATAGACTCCAGCAACACATCTTGTGCAACACAGTTTAATTTTCTGTTATTCATCAGGTTCTCAGGGATGTTTTCCTGCCACCATCATCCTCAGATTCCTCTTTAGGGTTATGAATGCTTTTCTATTTAACCTCTGAGAACACTGAGGGTGACCCCCATTTACAATGTTACTGAGTTGATACAAAAAAGGGATCGATATTGTGAGAACATTAAATTAACAAAGCTTCTGTTTACATTGACCAACCAATTTATTAATATGGGGATTAAAGTGATTCCAGCCATATGCCAAGGTATTTATACTCTGACTCTTTCAATGCTGGATTTACAGTATCAAAATCAATATTAGTAGATCTGGAAAACTGCATGAACTTAGCATTTAAAAGCAGTTTGTGCTTAGACAAAACAACCTGTAGCGCATTAAATGAGTAGCAGTTCACTTACTTCAGCATAAACAGCTGAGCAGTACACAACCAGGTAATCAGCATATAGGTGTACTTTGTCTGAGGCAGCAAGTTAATAATTTATTATATATATATGTTCGATTCCCCGGCCGGGTGACCGGGGTCCTCTCTGTGTGGAGTTTGCATGTTCTCCCCGTGTCTGCGTGGGTTTCCAAAGACATGCAGTCAGGCCAATTGGACGTGCTAAATTACCCCTAGGTGTGAGTGACTGTCTGTGTCTGTCTGTCTGCCCTGCGATGGACTGGCGACCTGTCCAGGGTGTATCCTGCCTTCCGCCCGAAGACTGCTGGGATAGGCTCCAGCTTCCCCCCGCGACCCTGACGGAGAAGCGGCTTAGAAAATGGATGGATGGATGGATGGATATATATATATATATATATATATATATATATATATATATATATATATATATGTGTGTGTGTGTGTGTGTAACGGTGTACAATAGTTGTATTAATATTATGCAATGAAATTTATTATGAAATTCCTGCTAAATGGGTTTGGCACTGCTATTACAGTTTCTATATATATATAGGTGACTCGGCGCCTCTGCAGTAGAGTGTTTGCATGCTGCCGTGGTGAGACCAGCTTTGTATATTCAGCTCAGCAAAACTGCAAAAACTCTGTAAAGTGTTGTGGTGCTCGACTTTTGTCCCTATTGTCTTGAAATACATGTAACAGAGGCCGGTTTACCCAGTTGGGCTCTTCCAAGACGCTTTATTTAAAGAGTTATAAACTCTAAGCTAAACCTGAGCTGAGCTGTGCTAACGATAGCCTGTTTCCTTAGTTGTACGCTGACCGGAGCACGAACAGAGGCTTATACTGTGGCTGCCCTGCTCATTACAGGCTAATAAAACTGCATCATCCCAATTTGTTGTCCATCATTGACCAAGGGCGGACGAACACCCGTTAGGAAGAGTCACATTGGTGCCATGAACCCGTCTTTGATGATCTTCATGCTGAAACGGGACCTCTTCTGCTGCCCTCTGTCTGTGTGGAGCCAGGTGCACAGTGTAGATGGACTGACACATTCACTGTTTTTGTAGGGACTGATTTAGCATTTGAATTTTTTTTTTCTCTCCCCTCACTCATTTTACATCTGTTTTTTTACTTGGTGCTCTGATGCAGTTTGACAGTCCTGTTCCAGGGGGTGCCACACATGCTGTGAGGGATGATCTCACTCCAGTTGGGGTTCCTTTAGACAGTGAGAGTAGGAATCCTTCTCAGCACCTGCTCACTGCTGACGCACCTGGTCCCCAGGTACATAGCACATCAACCCCAAGACCTGCCTTCCAGTGCAGTGATTAGTCAAATTAGTACTTAGTCAAATGAGTGATGTAATTAAGCGTATAGGTCAGGAATTGGCAGACAGCATCATTACTCACCTTAGCCCACCACATGCTGTTGCTGCTGGTACATTTGCTGCACATGACACTCCAAATGTCACTCGTACACATAGTCCTGACAGGTCTCAAGTCCAGCTTGTGTCCCAGAGGAAATTGAAGAATCCACCTAACTTCAGGGGTGATGGCTCAGATTCTGTGACAGTGCGTGAGTGGGAAGTCCTTATGAGGAACTACATTAGGAAAGGGGACATTACGACAGAGCAACAAGCTGGAGAGATACTCATACACCTTAGAGGAAGGGCGAAGGACATTGTCAAGTTTGGGACAAGAAACACAGGCATGGAAATAATAATAAATAATAATAAATTACATTTATATAGCGCCTTTCACAAACCCAAGGTCGCTTCACATAGCAAGAAAAAAAAAAACTATACAGAGGAGGAGGAAGAAAAATGTGCATTAAACAGAAAAGTCTTTAAGTCAGATTTAAAAGAGGAAAGAGAAGAGCCTCCCTGAGGGATTGAGGAAGAGAATTCCAGAGTTTGGGGGCCGTGGCACTGAAGGACCTCCCTCCCAAGGTGGAAAGTCTGGTGCTGGAACAGCAAGTAAGTTACTGCTAGAAGATCTGAGAGAGCGAGAGGGAGTGTAGGAGGTCAGCAGTTCTCTGAGGGAGGGGGGAGCAGGTTATGTAAAGCTTTGAAAGTGAGTAGTAAGATTTTAAACTTTATATGGGACGGGACCGGCAGCCGGTGTAGCTGAGAGAGAACGGGGGTGATATGAGCTGAACGCTGAGTGTGGGTGAGAACTCCAGCTGCAGAGCTCTGAATGTCCTGTAGCTTCTGGACAGACTTTACAAGGAGACCAACAAAGAGGGAGTTACAGTAGTCAATGCAGGACACAATGAGTTTCGGCATCTTTATCAGACAGGAACGGTCGGAGACGAGCAATGTCACGTAAATGAAAGAATGCAGTCTTGGTGAGGAATTTGATGTGCAGATCAAAATTGAGTGATGAGACGAGTAAAACACCAAGATTTCTAATGACAGGTGCAGGCTTAACGAGCAGGCCATCAATACTAACTGAAAAACTGGATGACTTTGATAGTAGAGGTTTAGGGCCAGCCAGTAAGACTACAGTTTTAGCAGTGTTTAGCATGAGAAAGTTATTATGCATCCAGAGCTTTAAATCAGAAATACAGTGAACTAGTGTACTGGCAGGGGAATCTGAGGGGGTGTGTGTACTGAGATATAACTGAATATCATCAGCATAACAATGGAAGTTTAGGCCATGGCTACAAATGATCTGGCCAAGGGGTGAAATGTAAATTAGGAAAAGTAGGGGTCCAAGAACTGAGTCTTGCGGGACACCACATCTAACAGGAGAGGAGGAGGACTTATGTGGGCCTAGTGTAATAAACTGGTGTCTGTCTGTAAGATATGACCTGAACCACTGTAGGGCTGTGTCAGTGATGCCAATAGAGAAAACACGAGAAATGAGAACATCATGATTAACAGTATCAAAAGCTGCACTTAAGTCGAGGAGAAGGAGAATATTGAGAGAACCACTATCAGCAGACCGGAGAAGATCATTAACGACTGGCAGAGGAGCGGTCTCAGTGCTGTGGTGAGTATAGACACCAGACTGGAATGGCTCACAGAGGGCATTATCACTCAGAAACGTCTGGAGTTGGGAAGCAACCACTCTTTCCATTACTTTAGCTAAAAATGGAAGGTGTGAGATGGGTCTGTAATTAGAAAGAGAAGTCGGGTCCAATTCAGGCTTCTTAAGTATCGGAGTAACTGCAGCCGTTTTAAGGGCAGTAGGAACAGAACCAGAAGAGAGACATGAATTTATCACTATAGCAATTGGGGTGTTGATTACAGAGTAGAGGGGTGGGGGCAGGATGAACAGGCCTTGAGTAGAGGGGTGGGGGCAGGATGAACAGGCCTTGAGTACAGGGGTGGGGGCAGGATGAACAGGCCTTGAGTAGAGGGGTGGGGGCAGGATGAACAGGCCTTGAGTAGAGGGGTGGGGGCAGGGTCAAGCTGGCAGGAGTTTAGACTTAGTGATGAGCTCAGAGACAGAAAAGGAGTCAACAGGTGTGAAACAAGTCAGCTTTGTGTTCAAAGAAGGAGAATCTATAAAGGAGAACGGCTGGGAAGCAGAAGAAAAGAGGCTGTAGATCTGATTCATTTTCTTGTCAAAAAAAATGTAGAAAAGCCTGACATTGCTCAGGTGAATGGGGGCACGCTGATACAGGAGGATGGAGGAGTTTGTTAACGGTTCGAAAGAGAGCTTTTGGCCTAGACTCAGCATTATTTATGATGGAGGAGTAGTTGGAGCGGGCAGTGTTAAGGGCATCCCTATATTTGTGGGTGTGCTGACTGTAAAGTAGAGAGTGGACAGTAAGGCTAGTTTTTTTTATAAAGGCGCTCAAGACGCTGACCAGTGGCCTTCAGAACCCTTAGTTCAGGGGTGAACCAAGGACAGGAGCGGGCGGCAGGGAGGAGTCTATTCTTAAAAGGGGTAAAATCATTAAGGAGTCCAGAGACAGTGTCATTATAGAGAGAAACCATGCTCTCAGGGGATGATGGGTTATGAAGGTCAGGCAGGGCTGAAGACTGAACAGATTGAGATTGACAGACCTAATATCACGATAGACAGAGATTTTTTCACAGGGGGAGGAGTAGAAATATGAGATGTACATTCAATGAGCTTATGGTCAGAGATACCAGAGACTGGACCAGAGACAGAGATATCATTCAAACCAGTAGACCAGAGTAAATCAAGAGTATGACCATGAGTGTGAGCTGGAAAATCAACATGCTGCACCAAGATAAAACACTCTAAAGCTGAAAGGAACTCAGATGTGGAAGAGCATTCAGTATCAACAAGGATGTTGAAGTCACCAAGCACAGTTACGGCAGAGCAAAGAGGTGAGATGATTGTAAGGAGTTCATTAAGTTCAGACAAGAAGTTAGCAGCAGGTTTGGGAGGGCGATAAACTAACAGGAACAGTAAAGGTGAGAAGGAAACAACCTTCAAGGCAATATATTCAAAGGTTGTAGTACTGAACAGGGACAGTTCTTTGACCGTTAAACCGGAATGATGAACCACAGCCAGACCACCTCCTCTCCCTTTCAGTCGGGGTTTTGAGAGATAACTGTAGCCTGGGGGGGTCAGCATGTTTAAATGTAGGTAGTCACCGGGTTGTTGCCAGGTTTCCGAAAGAAAAAACATATCCACATTTTTCTGGGTGATGAGGTCGTTGATTAACGAGGCTTTATTGGTTATGGATCGTGCGTTAAGATGGGCGAGGTTAAAGCAGCGACGGCTGGGAAGAGAAGGTTCAACCAGTTTTGAAAGTGGACGGAGATGGCCATGATTTACTCCACGGATGGCTTTAGTCCCACGCTGGCGAGCACGATTATATGTTCATATAGTCGGGATCCGCGCATCAGAGCCATCACAGCCAGAACTAAACGAGGGTCCTCTTTTTGAGCGCTGGATGTAACGCGGACGTCGAGCAATTCCAAGTGTCCAGCAGAGATTATATGACGCGGAATCCAAGCGCGCATGACAGTCGAGGTGTGTAAGTTCAGTTCGTGAGTATTTAAACATTTCCAGAGCATAAAAAACAAAAATGAACAGCACGACTCGAGGCCAAAAACAAAAGCTCTGGACACCGGCCGTGGACATGTCGGAGAAGAGTGAACATGCCAGATCTCAGACAACGCAGGTTAGCCAACCACACCCACTACACCACCAGCCAAGACTGTGAGAAGCACAAGCAGAAATGCTCCAGCTACCACAGAACAAACTGGCAACAGGAACGAAGCAAGAGGGCAAAAACACACTGACCACAGGTGCGGTCACGGTGCAGGAGAAGAGGAAGAGGGCTCGCGCAGGTGAGGAGCAGGTGTGTCATAGGCTTTATCACAAAAGTCCCGCAAAAAGGAAAGAAAAAAAAAACAGCCACAAGAAAAACAAAACAAAACAAAAAACCGGCGTGCAGCCTACACTCAACCGGAACCAGAAATTATCGTAATAGGAAATACTAAAGAATCCAGAGGCCTTTTATGGTCTTTTACGCAAACACTTTGATTCTGTCCCATGTTCACCTCTCCCATTGGCAGACTTCTACTCCACATTGCCCAAGGCTGATGATTACTGGCTCAGGCTCAATCAGCTGTAGAATTTGCTGTTGATTGGCTGAAAGAACAGGGCAAGACATTTGAATGCCCGAGCACAGTAGTGACACGCATGTTCATTAGAAACTGTCCCTGCAAAGAGCTTGCTTTGACTTTCAGATCAAAGACAATTGACAAGTGGTCTGCCGAAGAGGTTCAAGATGTTTTAGATGAATTCCATTCTGAGATGTGTTTGAAATCGAATGCTTCTGTTGCAGCCCCTAATGAAACATTAGCTGTGAATAATGTGGAACTGTCTCGAGCCCTAACATCACCAATGGAGACCCAGATCACCAGCCACCTAAACCAAGTGAATCCACTGCCCTTGAACATGTCATTGGCATGTTGGAGAGAATTCTGTCGAGTAAATTTCAGTGCAGTCCAACATAAGCAACAAGAATATATCAAAACTGCCTAGAATTGTTGGCTTAAACAGCATGCCGTGCACAGTCTGCAGTGAAGCTACACATTCTGGCCGAGAACATAAGCTATGCTTTCAGTGTTATTCACTTGTTCACGCCAAGAACAGCTGTCCAGAGAGAAGAAGTCTACTCCTTCCCATATGTCGGAAAACTAGTAGATCTGCATCCAGGGGAGCACGGTGCAGATCTTAATTTTGTCCCTCCCAATGACACTTCAGATGATTTTCAGTCAGTTTACAGGTCTTTTACTTCTGTTACACCCTTGGATAAAACAGTCATATTTCAAAGTTTGCACAGGATTCAGAAATCAGACAGCTTGTTCTATACAACAGTCACTGCAACGGGAGGTGTCCTGTTAAGAGCCATGATCGACAGTAGCTCCATGGCATGCACATTGAGTGAGTCTGATGAGTCACATCTTCTAAAGCAAAATCCTGATATGGAGAGACATTCTGCTGATGACATCATCATAATTGGATGTGGTGCACAAAGTGTCGCTCCAAAAGCTCTGTGCAATGTGGATTTGACTGTACATGTTTGCAGGATGCTCATCCCAGTGCTTGTAGTCCCTGGTCAAACTGATGACATGATACTGGGCAGCAATGCCATTAAGGCACTCATACAGTTTATGCGGAAGTCAGATAGCTACTGGCGGATAATGTCAGAACACCAGTGGTGTTGGAGTGATGTTCATCGATTCCTATCTCTCCTTTCTAGTACTGAAAGGTGGACAGGCGAGACTGTACCTGACAAAATTGGAACACTAAGTTTAAAGCAGTGCATCTCATTACAGCCGCAATGTGAACATCTCATTTGGGGCAAACTGCCGGATTCAGATTCAGATTCCTTTATTGATCCCAGGGGGAAATTGCAGTTTTGTTTTTTTTTTTCTTCAGATTCAGAACTACCATATCAGTGGGCAGCACTGTGATTGTTGAACCAACCCAATGAAGCTGTAGGCCAAAGAAGAGAAATACAAAACTTGTGGATGTATTTCCTTGCACTGCCATGGAGGATCTGTCTAAGCCTGTTAGCATTCAGGCTCACTCTCAGTCTCCTTGTGACACTCCCTTAGCAAGGTCTGGTGAAGAGGTAAAAATGGTCTTGGAGGCGCATGGACTGCAGGAGTTGGACCTGGATGCCTGTGAAGTGTCTGACCTATGGAAAAACCGACTCCTGCAACTCATTGAAAGGTATGAGTCAATCTTTTCACGGCACAAGATGGACTGTGGAGAAGCCACTGACTTTATGCATAAGATACATCTCGTAGATGACAAGCCATTTCGCCTTCCCTATCGCAGAGTGCTGCCAAGCCAGTATGAGAAATTAAGAACAGCTCTCAACGAGATGAAAGAGAAGGGCATCATTAGAAAATCTCACAGTGAGTATGCGTCACCTTTAGTCATTGTTTGGAAGAAAAATGGTGATCTGCGCATCTGTACTGACTTCAGGTGGCTTAACGCAAGAACAATAAAAGACGCACATCCGCTGCCTCACCAGGCAGATGCCCTTGCTGCTCTTGGAGGCAATGCTTTCCACTATGGACTTGACCTCTGGTTCTTAAAATGTGCCACTATATGAAAAGCACAAGAAGTACACAGCTTTTTCCTCACCCTTTGGCCTCCATGAATACAATCAGATGCCTCAGGGCCTGTCGAACAGCCCAGCGACATTCATGAGAATGATGTTAGCTATTTTTGTAGATAAGAATTTTACCAGTGTTCTATGCTATTTGGATGACCTGATGGTTTTTGCACCCACTGAACAGCTGGCTTTGGAGCATTTAACTTTCTGAAGAGATCTGTAAGATTTCTTGTCCATGTCATTTGTGAGTCAGGCGTTCAGACAGATCCTGGGAAGGTGGAAGCCATTGGTCGTGTACAGAAATCTGATCTGATGGAAAGTGACTGTGTTACACCATCAAAGAAAACATGTCCTTTTTGGGCATGGTCCTTTACAACCAACATTTCATTGAAGATTGCTCAGCCAAGGCTAAACCCCTTTTCAAACTAACTTCAAACCAGAAAGTTCAGGGCTCTGCCCCAGAGAGGTAAGAAACTTTGCATTAGGAAGACTGTTGCTCCTGCAAAGCTTTCAGCAGATGACTGGACTTCAGTGTGTCAAATTGCTTTTGACACCCTGAAGCATGATCTCATGCACAGTGTCACCTTTGCCCACCCTGATTTAAGTGAGCCTTTCATTCTGGCTGTTGATGCATTCTTTGATGGGATTGGTGTGGTTCTTTCTCAGGTTCCACCTGGTGAAACAGTTGCAAGACCTGTGGCTTTTGCCAGCAAAACGTTGTCCAGGTCCCAATTGAACTACCCAGCTCAGAAGCTAGAATTTTTAGCTTTGAAGTGGGCTATTTGTGAAAAATTCAGCCACTGGTTAAAAGGGAAGCATTTCATTGCATGGTCTGACAACAACCCTTTAACTTATGTTCTAACAAAGCCCAAGTTGGACGCATGTAAACAAAGATGGGTGGCCAAACTTGCAGCTTATGATTTTGACTTGAAGTATGTTCCAGGGACCAAAAATACTGTTGCTGATGCTTTAAGCCGTGAACCATTTGTCCAGTCCTGCATAAGCCATCGTCTCTGGAAATCACCCTACACATCTCTTTTGGATGAGGTCAATGGAGTTAGCAGAGGTACTGTGCGAGATGCTTTCCACCTCACTACCAACTGCTTAGTTGTTGAGAGCCAAGCTACAACTGAGGATGATCCAGCCTTGGTGCAAGATCACCTACACCCTTCTGGTGGCTCTATTAGTGCTGAAGAGGTATCAGCTGTTCTGGATGTTCATCGTAATGGTGGTGTTTCCCAACTGTCCTGTATTAGTCCCGTTTCACTCCAGCTACCCCAGGAAGATCCGTCCATAGTCATCCCACACAGTCAATTGTTAAGCTTGCAAGAGCAAGATGCTACAGTCAGCAGAGTGCTATATTATGTGCAGAGATGTTGGAAATCTACTATACGTGAAAGGGGGACAGAATCAGCTTGTGTACTTAGACTTCTTAGGCACTGGAAGAAACTGAAGATCAGGAATGGCATACTGTACAGAGTAAAGAAGCGTCATCTTAACAGAAAAGTCTTCCAATTTGTCATCCCTGTGTCCCTGAAAAAGCAAGTTCTCCGTGGTGTGCACGATGCAGCTGGTCATCAGGGTTGTGCAAGAACACTCTCTCTCATTAGTGATTCTCTCATCACTCATTAGGTTCTTCTGGACAGACATGAATAGAGATGTCATGTATTATGTGAAGCACTGTCAAAGATGCATATTGGGAAAGACCCCTGAACCAGATGCTCGTGCTCCTCTTGAAAACATTCATACCTCAGAACCAATGGAGCTGGTATGCATCGACTTTTGGACTGCACAAGTTCCTCGTCTACCTATCGATGTCATGTTCCAACATGTTCTTGAGAATGATCGTGTTGTCAGCCACCATGAGTTTGTTCAGCATCTGAGGAGAGATTTGTCAGAAGCTGCGCAAATCGCTCAAAAGCATACTCTCAGTAAACAGGATCACCATGCCAAACTTTACAACCGCAGATTTAAGTTAAAATTCCTGTTTAATGAATGAAACGATTCCTCGTGTAGACCCGCCTCCTCACCAGTTCCCCATGTAGCCCCGCCTCCTCATCAGTCTCTCCGTGTAGCCCCGCCTCCTCACCAGTCTCCTCATGTAGCCCCATAATGAATTACCTACTTAGAGGAAGTAGCTGTTAGTGTCAATGAGTGTTGTGTACTTTAACAATTAGATTTGGAATTAAAATCGATCTATTTTAAACGAAGTGTGTTATCTGGTCCTGCTGCATCAGTGATCTCTGATCGAGCAGCGCTGCAGTGGAGGTTTAGTTCCCTGTCAGAAAAGCTCTACTGTAAGTAGGTTTCATAGTTTTGATCCTCATCTGTCTATTTCAGCAGCAGCACAGCGACAGTAGGAATCCCATCCGATGCTGACGCATCCGAGGAGCTCACGCTTCCAGTTTTCCGTCTTGTTGGAGTCGTTTGATTGGCCGGTTGAGCTGTAGCTGAATGTCCTCTAAATCCAGACAGATGCTGCGTGGTTTTAGAAATCTTGTTCTTTGGTGACTCACTGTACATTTGACCATCGTGTTCAGACAAAGCTATGATTTATAAACTCACCCTGTACGAAAACCGTCTGACTGACCTGCTACGGGAAACGCAGCCTCTACAGACGCTCTGACTACTGACCGTTATCAGTGAAGCTGATTCACTCAGAATAATGTGCTGTGCACTGAGTACTGGGTGACCAGAGAAGGGTCCAGCTGCAGAGCTGCAGCCCCGCCCTCTCAGCCCTGGATATGATGTGACACAGTGGTCGAGAGGCTCAGTAGCTGCTGTGTATTGTGTTTATTACTCGGAGGGCACAGAAGGCGGTTTCTATAAACCCTCAAAGACCATCACTGCACACACGGTTACATTGTGGCTGCGTTGTGACGACCTGTTGTTGGTGCCCACAGTGTTGAAATGCAGCTCCTCAGAAAGTTGTGATGTTATCTGAGAACATTCTAGGAAGGAGTGTTGTCAGAACGTTGTTATGAACTCCTAGAATCCTTCATAAGTTCCATTATATGGTGTGTGCAGTGATGACACTGTGTGGTAGTCCATCCATCCATCCATCCATCCATCCATCCATCCATCCATCCATCATCTTCTCGGGTCGCGAGGGCAGCATCCTGAGCAATGAGGCCCAGACCTCCCTTTCCCCAGCCACTTCCAGTAGTTCCCTGGGAGGGATTCCGAGGGGCGCCCAGGCCAGCTGGGCGATATAATCACGCCAGCGTGTCCTGGGTCTTCCCCGGGGTCTCCTCCCCGGTGGACTTGCCTGTGACACCTCCCAAGGGAGGCATCCTGGAGGCATCCTAACAAGATGCCCGAACCACCTCAACTGGCTCCTCTCAACGTGAAGAAGCAGCGGCTCTACTCCGAGTCCCTCCCGGATGACCGAACTTCTCACCCTATCTCTAAGGGAGAGTCCAGCCACCCTGCGGAGGAAACTCATTTCAGCCGCTTGTATTCGCGATCTCGTTCTTTCGGTCATTACCCAAAGCTCATGACCATAGGTGAGGGTGGGAACGTAGATCGACCAGTAAATCGAGAGCCTTGCCTTATGGCTCAGCTCTTTCTTTACCACAACAGACCGGTAAAGAGCCCGCATCACTGCTGACCCAGCACCAATCCGCCTGTCAATTTCCCGCTCCCTTGTACCATCACTCGTGAACAAGACCCCGAGATACTTAAACTCCTCCACTTGAGGCAAGAGCTCATCCCCGACCCAGAGAGGGCTCTCCACCCTCACCCGCGTGAGAACCATGGCCTCGGATTTGGAGGTACTGATCCTCATCCCGGCCGCTTCACACTCGGCTGCAAACCGATCCAGTGAAAGCTAAAGTTCACGGCCTGATGTCCCCAATAGGACCACATCATCTGCAAACAGCAGCGATGTGACCCTGAGGTCACCAAACCGGACACCCTCCATCCCCTGACTGCGCCTAGAAATTCTATCCATAAAAATTATGAATAGAATCGGTGACAAAGGGCAGCCCTGACGGAGTCCAACTCTCACTGGGAAAAAGTCTGACTTACTGCCGGCCATGCGAACCAAACTCCTGCTTTGTTTGTACAGGGCCTGAATGGCTCGTAGCAAAGAGCCATGTACCCCGTACTCCCGAAACACCTCCCACAGAATACCCCGGGGAACACAGTCGGATGCCTTCTCCAAATCCACAAAGCACATGTGGACTGGTTGGGCAAACTCCCTTGAACCCTCCAGAATCCTGGAGAGGGTAAAGAGTTGGTCCAGTGTTCCACGACCAGGGCGGAACCCGCAATGCTCCTCCTGAATCCGAGGTTCGACTATAAGCTGGACTCTCTTCTCCAGTACCCCTGCATAGACCTTACCAGGGAGGCTGAGGAGTGTGATTCCCCTGTAGTTGGAACACACCCTCCGGTCCCCCTTTTTTTTGGACAAGCCTATTCCCGTGTCCCCAGACTCTGCCTCCTCACTGGAGAACGTGTTGGTGGGATTGAGAAGGTCGTCAAAGTATTTCTTCCACCGCCCAATGACGTCTTCAGTCGAAGTCAGCAGCACACCATCTCCACTATATACAGTGCTAGTGGCACACTGCTTTCCCCTTCTGAGTCGCCTGATGGTTTGCCAGAATCTTTTTGGAGCCGACTTAAAGTCACTTTCCAAGGCCTCACCAAACTCTTCCCACACCCGGGTTTTTGCCTTGGCAACGACTGAAGCCGCAGATCGCTTGGCCTGTCGATACCTGCCAGCTGCCTCTGGTGTCCTACAGGTAGGACTCCTTCAGCTTGACGGCATCTCTCACCTGGGGTGTCCACCATCGGGTCCGAGGATTACCGCCCCGGCAGGCACCAACTACCTTGTGACCACAGCTACAGTCAGCCGCTTCAACAATGGAGGAGTGGAACATGGCACATTCTGAGTCAATGTCCCTCACCTCCCCCGATATCTGGTCAAAGTTCTGATGGAGGTGTGAGTTGAAGATCAATCTGACAGGTTCTTCTGCTAGACGTTCCCAGCAAACCCTCACTATACGTTTGGGCTTGCCTGGTCTGACTGGCATCTTCCCCGACCACCTGATCCAACTCACCACCAGGTGGTGATCAGTTGACATCTCAGCTCCTCTCTTTACCCGAGTGTCCAATACACATGGCCGCAAGTCCGCTGACACGACTACAAAGTCAATCATTGAACTGCGGCCTAAGGTGTCCTGGTGCTATGTGCACTTATGGACATCCTTGTGTTCAAACATGGTGTTCGTTATGGACAAAGTGTGGTTTGCACAGAAGTCCAAAAACTGAACACCACTCGGGTTCAGATCAGAGAGGCCATTCCTCCCAATCACAGCGTTGAAGTCCCCCAGTAGGACAATCTCTCGGCTCTGCGTCTGTTATTATGAACTCTCTCAGCTCTGCGTCTGTTATTATGATCTCTCTCAGCTCTGCATCTTATTATGAACTCTCGCAGCTCTGCGTCTGTTATTATGAACTCTCGCAGCTCTGCGTCTGTTATTATGATCTCTCAGCTCTGCTTCTGTTATGATGATCTCTCTCAGCTCTGCGTCTGTTATTATGAACTCTCTCGGCTCTGCGTCTGTTATTGTGAACTCTCGCAGCTCTGCGTCTGTTCTTATGATCTCTCTCAGCTCTGCGTCTGTTATAATGATCTCTCAGCTCTGCGTCTGTTATTATGAACTCTCTCAGCTCTGCGTCTGTTATAATGATCTCTCAGCTCTGCGTCTGTTATCATGAACTCTCTCAGCTCTGCGTCTGTTATCATGATCTCTCTCAGCTCTGCGTCTTATTATGATCTCTGTCAGCTCTGCGTCTGTTATTATGAACTCTCTCTGTTCTTCGTCTGTTATTATGAACTCTCTCTGTTCTTCGTCTGTTATTATGATCTCTCTCAGCTCTGCGTCTGTTATTATGATCTCTCAGCTCTGCGTCTGTTATTATGAACTCTCTCAGCTCTGCGTCTGTTATCATGATCTCTCTCAGCTCTGCGTCTTATTATGATCTCTCTCAGCTCTGCGTCTGTTATTATGATCTCTCTCAGCTCTGCGTCTGTTATGATCTCTCTCAGCTCTGCGTCTGTTATTATGATCTCTCTCAGCTCTGCGTCTGTTATTATGAACTCTCTCGGCTCTGTGTCTGTTATTATGATCTCTCTCAGCTCTGCGTCTGTTATAATGATCAATAATGATGTGTCTGTTATTATGAACTCTCTCGGCTCTGCGTCTGTTATTATGATCTCTCTCAGCTCTGCGTCTGTTATAATGATCTATAATGATGCATCTGTTATTATGAACTCTCTCAGCTCTGCGTCTGTTATTATGATCTCTGTCAGCTCTGCGTCTGTTATTATGAACCCTCACCTCTGCGTCTGTTATTATGAACTCTCTCAGCTCTGCGTCTGTTATCATGATCTCTCTCAGCTCTGCGTCTGTTATCATGATCTCTCTCAGCTCTGCGTCTGTTATTATGATCTCTCTCGGCTCTGCGTCTGTTATTATGAACTCTCTCGGCTCTGCGTCTGTTATGATCTCTCAGCTCTGCGTCTGTTATTATGATCTCTCTCAGCTCTGCGTCTGTTATTATGATCTCTCAGCTCTGCGTCTGTTATTATGATCTCTCTCAGCTCTGCGTCTGTTATTATGATCTCTCAGCTCTGCGTCTGTTATTATGATCTCTCAGCTCTGCGTCTGCTATTATGATCTCTCAGCTCTGCGTCTGTCATTATGAACTCTCTCGGCTCTGCGTCTGTTATTATGAACTCTCTCAGCTCTGCGTCTGTTATTATGATCTCTCTCAGCTCTGCGTCTGTTATGATCTCTCTCAGCTCTGCGTCTGTTATTATGATCTCTCTCAGCTCTGCGTCTGCTATTATGATCTCTCAGCTCTGCGTCTGTCATTATGAACTCTCTCGGCTCTGCGTCTGTTATTATGAACTCTCTCAGCTCTGCGTCTGTTATTATGATCTCTGTCAGCTCTGCGTCTGTTATTATGATCTCTCTCAGTTCTGCATCTGTTATTATGATCTCTCTCAGCTCTGCGTCTGTTATTATGAACTCTCTCGGCTCTGCGTCTGTTATTATGATCTCTCTCAGCTCTGCGTCTGTTATAATGATCTATAATGATGCATCTGTTATTATGAACTCTCTCAGCTCTGCGTCTGTTATTATGATCTCTGTCAGCTCTGCGTCTGTTATTATGAACCCTCACCTCTGCGTCTGTTATCATGAACTCTCTCAGCTCTGCGTCTGTTATCATGATCTCTCTCAGCTCTGCGTCTGTTATTATGATCTCTCTCAGCTCTGCGTCTGTTATTATGAACTCTCTCGGCTCTGCGTCTGTTATGATCTCTCAGCTCTGCGTCTGTTATTATGATCTCTCTCAGCTCTGCGTCTGTTATTATGATCTCTCAGCTCTGCGTCTGTTATTATGATCTCTCTCAGCTCTGCGTCTGTTATTATGATCTCTCAGCTCTGCGTCTGTTATTATGATCTCTCAGCTCTGCGTCTGCTATTATGATCTCTCAGCTCTGCGTCTGTTATTATGATCTCTCGGCTCTGCGTCTGTTATTATGAACTCTCTCAGCTCTGCGTCTGTTATGATCTCTCTCAGCTCTGCGTCTGTTATTATGATCTCTCTCAGCTCTGCGTCTGTTATTATGATCTCTCAGCTCTGCGTCTGTTATTATGATCTCTCAGCTCTGCGTCTGCTATTATGATCTCTCAGCTCTGCGTCTGTCATTATGAACTCTCTCGGCTCTGCGTCTGTTATTATGAACTCTCTCGGCTCTGCGTCTGTTATTATGAACTCTCTCAGCTCTGCGTCTGTTATTATGATCTCTGTCAGCTCTGCGTCTGTTATTATGATCTCTCTCAGTTCTGCATCTGTTATTATGATCTCTCTCAGCTCTGCGTCTGTTATTATGAACTCTCTCGGCTCTGCGTCTGTTATTATGAACTCTCAGCTCTGCGTCTGTTATTATGATCTCTCTCAGCTCTGCATCTTATTATGAACTCTCGCAGCTCTGCGTCTGTTATTATGATCTCTCAGCTCTGCTTCTGTTATGATGATCTCTCTCAGCTCTGCGTCTGTTATTATGAACTCTCTCGGCTCTGCGTCTGTTATTATGAACTCTCGCAGCTCTGCGTCTGTTCTTATGATCTCTCTCAGCTCTGCGTCTGTTATAATGATCTCTCAGCTCTGCGTCTGTTATTATGAACTCTCTCAGCTCTGCGTCTGTTATAATGATCTCTCAGCTCTGCGTCTGTTATAATGATCTCTCAGCTCTGCGTCTGTTATTATGAACTCTCTCAGCTCTGCGTCTGTTATCATGATCTCTCTCAGCTCTGCGTCTTATTATGATCTCTGTCAGCTCTGCGTCTGTTATTATGAACTCTCTCGGCTCTGCGTCTGTTATTATGAACTCTCGCAGCTCTGCGTCTGTTATTATGATCTCTCAGCTCTGCTTCTGTTATGATGATCTCTCTCAGCTCTGCGTCTGTCATTATAAACTCTCTCAGCTCTGCGTCTGTTATCATGATCTCTCTCAGCTCTGCGTCTTATTATGATCTCTCTCAGCTCTGCATCTGTTATTATGATCTCTCTTAGCTCTGCGTCTGTTATGATCTCTCTCAGCTCTGCGTCTGTTATTATGATCTCTCTCAGCTCTGCGTCTGTTATTATGAACTCTCTCGGCTCTGCGTCTGTTCTTATGATCTCTCTCAGCTCTGCGTCTGTTATAATGATCTATAATGATGCGTCTGTTATTATGAACTCTCTCGGCTCTGCGTCTGTTATTATGATCTCTCTCAGCTCTGCGTCTGTTATTATGATCTCTCTCAGCTCTGCGTCTGTTATAATGATCTATAATGATGCATCTGTTATTATGAACTCTCTCGGCTCTGAGTCTGTTATTATGATCTCTCTCAGCTCTGCATCTGTTATTATGAACTCTCTCAGCTCTGCGTCTGTCATTATGATCTCTCAGCTCTGCGTCTGTTATTATGATCTGTCTCAGCTCTGCGTCTGTTATTATGATCTCTCTCAGCTCTGCGTCTGTTATTATGATCTCTCTCAGCTCTGCGTCCGTTATTATGATCTCTCTCAGCTCTGCGTCTGTTAATATGATCTCTCTCAGCTCTGCGTCTGTTAATATGATCTCTCTCAGCTCTGCGTCTGTTATTATGATCTCTCTCAGTTCTGCATCTGTTATTATGATCTCTCTCAGCTCTGCGTCTGTTATTATGAACTCTCTCGGCTCTGCGTCTGTTATTATGATCTCTCTCAGCTCTGCGTCTGTTATAATGATCTATAATGATGCATCTGTTATTATGAACTCTCTCAGCTCTGCGTCTGTTATTATGATCTCTGTCAGCTCTGCGTCTGTTATTATGAACTCTCTCAGCTCTGCGTCTGTTATCATGATCTCTCTCAGCTCTGCGTCTGTTATCATGATCTCTCTCAGCTCTGCGTCTGTTATTATGATCTCTCTCAGCTCTGCGTCTGTTATTATGAACTCTCTCGGCTCTGCGTCTGTTATGATCTCTCAGCTCTGCGTCTGTTATTATGATCTCTCTCAGCTCTGCGTCTGTTATTATGATCTCTCAGCTCTGCGTCTGTTATTATGATCTCTCTCAGCTCTGCGTCTGTTATTATGATCTCTCAGCTCTGCGTCTGTTATTATGATCTCTCAGCTCTGCGTCTGCTATTATGATCTCTCAGCTCTGCGTCTGTCATTATGAACTCTCTCGGCTCTGCGTCTGTTATTATGAACTCTCTCAGCTCTGCGTCTGTTATTATGATCTCTCTCAGCTCTGCGTCTGTTATCATGATCTCTCAGCTCTGCGTCTGCTATTATGATCTCTCAGCTCTGCGTCTGTTATTATGATCTCTGTCAGCTCTGCGTCTGTTATTATGATCTCTCTCAGTTCTGCATCTGTTATTATGATCTCTCTCAGCTCTGCGTCTGTTATTATGAACTCTCTCGGCTCTGCGTCTGTTATTATGAACTCTCAGCTCTGCGTCTGTTATTATGATCTCTCTCAGCTCTGAATCTTATTATGAACTCTCGCAGCTCTGCGTCTGTTATTATGAACTCTCGCAGCTCTGCGTCTGTTATTATGATCTCTCAGCTCTGCTTCTGTTATGATGATCTCTCTCAGCTCTGCGTCTGTTATTATGAACTCTCTCGGCTCTGCGTCTGTTATTATGAACTCTCGCAGCTCTGCGTCTGTTCTTATGATCTCTCTCAGCTCTGCGTCTGTTATAATGATCTCTCAGCTCTGCGTCTGTTATTATGAACTCTCTCAGCTCTGCGTCTGTTATAATGATCTCTCAGCTCTGCGTCTGTTATAATGATCTCTCAGCTCTGCGTCTGTTATTATGAACTCTCTCAGCTCTGCGTCTGTTATCATGATCTCTCTCAGCTCTGCGTCTTATTATGATCTCTGTCAGCTCTGCGTCTGTTATTATGAACTCTCTCGGCTCTGCGTCTGTTATTGTGAACTCTCAGCTCTGCGTCTGTTATTATGAACTCTCTCAGCTCTGCGTCTGTTATCATGATCTCTCTCAGCTCTGCGTCTTATTATGATCTCTCTCAGCTCTGCATCTGTTATTATGATCTCTCTTAGCTCTGCGTCTGTTATGATCTCTCTCAGCTCTGCGTCTGTTATTATGATCTCTCTCAGCTCTGCGTCTGTTATTATGAACTCTCTCGGCTCTGCGTCTGTTCTTATGATCTCTCTCAGCTCTGCGTCTGTTATAATGATCTATAATGATGCGTCTGTTATTATGAACTCTCTCGGCTCTGCGTCTGTTATTATGATCTCTCTCAGCTCTGCGTCTGTTATTATGATCTCTCTCAGCTCTGCGTCTGTTATAATGATCTATAATGATGCATCTGTTATTATGAACTCTCTCAGCTCTGCGTCTGTTATTATGATCTCTGTCAGCTCTGCGTCTGTTATTATGAACTCTCACCTCTGCGTCTGTTATTATGATCTTTCTCAGCTCTGCATCTGTTATTATGATCTCTCTCAGCTCTGCGTCTGTTATAATGATCTCTCAGCTCTGCGTCTGTTATTATGAACTCTCTCGGCTCTGCGTCTGTTATTATGATCTCTCTCGGCTCTGCGTCTGTTATTATGATCTCTCTCGGCTCTGCATCTGTTATTATGAACTCTCTCAGCTCTGCATCTGTTATTATGATCTCTCTCAGCTCTGCGTCTGTTATAATGATCTCTCAGCTCTGCGTCTGTTATTATGAACTCTCTCGGCTCTGCGTCTGTTATTATGAACTCTCTCGGCTCTGCGTCTGTTATTATGATCTCTCTCAGCTCTGCATCTGTTATTATGAACTCTCTCAGCTCTGCGTCTGTCATTATGATCTCTCAGCTCTGCGTCTGTTATTATGATCTGTCTCAGCTCTGCGTCTGTTATTATGATCTCTCTCAGCTCTGCGTCTGTTATTATGATCTCTCTCAGCTCTGCGTCTGTTATTATGATCTCTCTCAGCTCTGCGTCTGTTAATATGATCTCTCTCAGCTCTGCGTCTGTTAATATGATCTCTCTCAGCTCTGCGTCTGTTATTATGATCTCTCTCAGCTCTGTGTCTGTTATTATGATCTCTCAGCTCTGCGTCTTATTATGAACTCTCTAAGCTCTGCGTCTGTTATTATGATCTCTCAGCTCTGCGTCTGTTATTATGATCTCTCAGCTCTGCATCTGTTATTATGAACTCTCTCGGCTCTTCGTCTGTTATTATGAACTCTCTCAGCTCTGCGTCTGTTATCATGATCTCTCTCAGCTCTGCGTCTGTTATCATTATCTCTCTCAGCTCTGCGTCTGTTATTATGATCTCTCTCAGCTCTGCGTCTGTTATTATGATCTCTCTCAGCTCTGCGTCTGTTATAATGATCTATAATGATGCATCTGTTATTATGAACTCTCTCAGCTCTGCGTCTGTTATTATGATCTCTGTCAGCTCTGCGTCTGTTATTATGAACTCTCACCTCTGCGTCTGTTATTATGATCTTTTTCAGCTCTGCATCTGTTATTATGATCTCTCTCGGCTCTGCGTCTGTTATAATGATCTCTCAGCTCTGCGTCTGTTATTATGAACTCTCTCGGCTCTGCGTCTGTTATTATGAACTCTCTCGGCTCTGCGTCTGTTATTATGATCTCTCAGCTCTGCGTCTGTTATTATGATCTGTCTCAGCTCTGCGTCTGTTATTATGATCTCTCTCAGCTCTGCGTCTGTTATTATGATCTCTCTCAGCTCTGCGTCTGTTATTATGATCTCTCTCAGCTCTGCGTCTGTTATTATGATCTCTCTCAGCTCTGCGTCTGTTATTATGAACTCTCTAAGCTCTGCGTCTGTTATTATGATCTCTCAGCTCTGCGTCTGTTATTATGATCTCTCAGCTCTGCGTCTGTTATTATGATCTCTCAGCTCTGCGTCTGTTATTATGATCTCTCAGCTCTGCGTCTGTTATTATGATCTCTCAGCTCTGCGTCTGTTATTATGATCTCTCAGCTCTGCGTCTGTTATTATGAACTCTCTCGGCTCTGCGTCTGTTATTATGAACTCTCTCAGCTCTGCGTCTGTTATCATGATCTCTCTCAGCTCTGCGTCTGTTATCATTATCTCTCTCAGCTCTGCGTCTGTTATTATGATCTCTCTCAGCTCTGCGTCTGTTATTATGATCTCTCTCAGCTCTGCGTCTGTTATAATGATCTATAATGATGCATCTGTTATTATGAACTCTCTCAGCTCTGCGTCTGTTATTATGATCTCTGTCAGCTCTGCGTCTGTTATTATGAACTCTCACCTCTGCGTCTGTTATTATGATCTTTTTCAGCTCTGCATCTGTTATTATGATCTCTCTCGGCTCTGCGTCTGTTATAATGATCTCTCAGCTCTGCGTCTGTTATTATGAACTCTCTCGGCTCTGCGTCTGTTATTATGAACTCTCTCGGCTCTGCGTCTGTTATTATGATCTCTCAGCTCTGCGTCTGTTATTATGATCTGTCTCAGCTCTGCGTCTGTTATTATGATCTCTCTCAGCTCTGCGTCTGTTATTATGATCTCTCTCAGCTCTGCGTCTGTTATTATGATCTCTCTCAGCTCTGCGTCTGTTATTATGAACTCTCTAAGCTCTGCGTCTGTTATTATGATCTCTCAGCTCTGCGTCTGTTATTATGATCTCTCAGCTCTGCGTCTGTTATTATGATCTCTCAGCTCTGCGTCTGTTATTATGATCTCTCAGCTCTGCGTCTGTTATTATGATCTCTCAGCTCTGCGTCTGTTATTATGAACTCTCTCGGCTCTGCGTCTGTTATTATGAACTCTCTCAGCTCTGCGTCTGTTATCATGATCTCTCTCAGCTCTGCGTCTGTTATCATTATCTCTCTCAGCTCTGCGTCTGTTATTATGATCTCTCTCAGCTCTGCGTCTGTTATTATGATCTCTCTCAGCTCTGCGTCTGTTATTATGATCTCTCTCAGCTCTGCGTCTGTTATTATGATCTCTCTCAGCTCTGCGTCTGTTATTATGATCTCTCTCAGCTCTGCGTCTGTTATTATGATCTCTCTCAGCTCTGTGTCTGTTATTATGATCTCTCAGCTCTGCGTCTGTTATTATGAACTCTCTCAGCTCTGCGTCTGTTATTATGATCTCTCTCAGCTCTGCGTCTGTTATTATGATCTCTCTCAGCTCTGCGTCTGTTATCATGATCTCTCTCAGCTCTGCGTCTGTTATTATGATCTCTCTCAACTCTGCGTCTGTCATTATAAACTCTCTCAGCTCTGCATCTGTTATTATGAACTCTCTCGGCTCTGCGTCTGTTATTATGATCTCTCTCAGCTCTGCGTCTGTTATCATGATCTCTCTCAGCTCTGCGTCTGTTATTATGAACTCTCTCAGCTCTGCATCTGTTATTATGATCTCTCAGCTCTGCGTCTGTTATTATGAACTCTCTCGGCTCTGCGTCTGTTATTATGATCTCTCTCAGCTCTGCGTCTGTTATAATGATCTATAATGATGCGTCTGTTATTATGAACTCTCTTGGCTCTGCGTCTGTTATTATGATCTCTCTCAGCTCTGCGTCTGTTATAATGATCTATAATGATGCGTCTGTTATTATGATCTCTGTCAGCTCTGCGTCTGTTATTATGAACTCTCACCTGTTATCATGAGCCTTTGCGTCTTTTAAGGGGAATAATTCCACCCATTTGGAATAATAATCCACAACAACCATCAGCATAGTGTTCCTGGAATGACTCAAAGGCAAAGGACTCATAAAGTCTACTCCAATCATTTCTCCTGGTTGATGGACCTTGATTTGTTGCATTAGTCCAGCTGATTTAGTATTGGCACTCTTATACTGTTGACAAGTCACACACTCCTTTACATATTTCCAGACATCTCCTTTCATAGTAGGCCACCAAGCCACCTCCAGAATCTTCCTGAGTGTTTTCATCCAGCCAAGGTGACCCCCAAAAGGGCTATTATGGAAGTACTGTAGGAATTGACAGGTTAATTCTTAAGGCACCACTAACTGATAATTGTATCCTCCGAACCTGGTAGGCATGCCCAATATAAAACCCCTTGCTGTTCTTGGTAGTGCACTCGACCTATTTTGGTACTCTGATAAGATTCCTTCACTTGCTCACAGATCTGACTGCTTTTCTGAGCTACACCAATGACATGCAGTGAGGTTGGTAAATCACACCAATAGGTACTGGCCACTGCAACACAGATGTTTCCTTCTGAAGTAGATGGAGCTCTTGATAGAGCATCTGGCACAATGTTGCAACAACCTTTCCTATAATGCACTCTGAAATCAAAAGCTTGGAGTCTTAGAGTCCATCGGGTCAATCTAGACACAGTCCTGGGGGAGTTGAATGCCCATGTAAGGGCGCTATGATGATGTGAAGATATCAAACACTGATCCCTCTAGATAATGCCGCCATTTTTCTACTGCCCATACAACGGCCAAGCATTATTTTTCTGAGGTGGAATATCTCTGCTTTGCTCCTTGTAGTAACCAAGAGGCATACGCAATGGCCTTCTCCTCACCCCCAATTTCTTGGGTAAGATCAGCCCCCAGTCCCACATCACTAGCGTCAGTTTGAACCTGAAAAGTGACATTGAGCCTTGGTTGAGCCAGCACTGGAGCAGATTAAAAAGCCTTTTTCATTTTTGTGAAGGCTTCTTGACAGTCCACAGACCATTCCCAACACATGCCTTTCTTCTTTAAGTTGTTCAGCGGAGCCAGGTTAGGGATGAATTTATGATACCAGCCAACCAAGCCCAAGAACCTCTGAAGACTCTTAAGGTCAGTTGGAGTTGGGTACCTACAAATGGCTGTTACCTTGTCCAGGTCCACTTCAACTCCTCGACCTGACATAACATGTCCCAGGAAGGTGATTTGCATCTGGAAAAGATGACCCTTTTTTACGTTGAGTTAGTTGGGCTTGATGCAATTTGGTGAAGACCGCATCCAGGTGCTGGAGGTGTTGGGAATGGTCTGTTGATAGATTCAGAGCCATTATGTACGCAGTTCTCCATGAGCGAAAGTCGAATGGCAGAGAGAGCGTGTGTGATAACGAACACGCAGAGCCCCGACGGGCTCAAGTTCCACGTTGAATCCTGGGTTACTCCTTCCTTCGACTTCCTTCTTTCCATGAAAAAATAAAGCCACCAACAGCAAAAGTTGTGCACACAACTGCAAAGAATGAGCCTCAAAAAAACAGAGAAAATAGATCCAAGGCGAAACTGCCCACGCTCAATCACCATGCCAGAATTCTCTCTGCCGCCATCTTTCTCACTCTTGTTTTGGATTCTCCTCTCCTCTCCGATTGGTTGACTGGCCCATCTCGTCCCCACCCACAGGGTATGTGGTTCATAAAAGAAAATTAGAATCACCCTCTTTTCCACCGGTAATCCACTATGAAAGTCACACGTACAGTAAAATATAGTAGATCTGTATTCAATGTGCTTGTCACAAGGTTCCATTTTGGAGGTCACTGAGGTAGTTGGCAAGCTCTTCAGTGGCAAAGGCACCAGGGGAGGATGAGAGTGGCTCAGAAATGCTTAAGGTTGTTGGCCTATTGTGGTTGACATGCCTCTTAAATGTCACATGAACCTCAGTAACAGTACCCTTAGAAAGGCGACTGGAGGGAGTGTGCCAACTACCAGGGTGTCACACTGCTCAGCCTCCATGGGAAAGTTTATACCAAGGGGCTGGACAGAAGACTCCCATTGATAGTTGAACCTCAGATTGAGGAGCAGCGTAACAACTGAAATTCAACATAATTAATGAACACACAATCCACTGTACCCCCTAAAACCCACCTCACTCCCCATTAAGGAGTGACTGTGGTATTTTTCTTCAGCAACAACACACCCAGGCGTTCCTGTTGCCACGGGGCATTTAAGTCAACACACTGCTCAATCTGCATTGCTTTCAGTTTTCTGTTTGTCTGTGTCACGAATTTCCATGACTCACATCAGAGGAATCTTTAATGAAGAGATAAACGTGTTTCTCGTGAAACAAAGAACAAGTATCAGATTTTCTTTGGTACACAGGTCTGAAGAACAGGCCACTTCAACAGGAATAACTTCTCCACCGTTTCTCTTCACGCAGGTGAAAAGAAGCATTGGGAAAGTTAAAGAAAGTGTATGGAGAGTTTAACAGGCCGTAAGCAGGGTTAAATAGAGTATATGAAGAATTTATTAACCAGATCACTGCTGTCGGAACAAAACCTCGTATCTGCAATATGGTAACTTTACAGGAGATGGGAAAAAATACATACTTTCAATGTAAGTCAATGGAATCAGACTTTTCTCGCAGTCATTTTTGGCCATTTTCTCAATCCATCCATGATGGGAGAGTTAAATAGAGTATAGGTAGAATTAAATAGAGTATATGGAGAGTTAAATAGAGTATAAGGAGAGTTAAACAGAGTATTTGGAGAGATAAATAGAGTATATGCAGAGTTAAATAAAATATATGGAGAGTTAAATACAGTATTTGTAGAATTAAATAGAGTATATGCAGAGTTAATAAGAGTAAATGTAGAGTTAAATAGAGAATATGTAGAGTTAAACACAGTATTTGGAGGGATAAATAGAGTATATCCAGATTTAAACAGAGTATATGGAGAGTTAAACCGAGAATATGGAGAGTTAAACAGAGTATATGCAAAGTTAAATAGAGTATATATAGAGTTAAATAGAGTATATGGAGAGTTAAACAGAGCATATGCAGAGTTAAATAGAGTATTTGGAAAGTTAAACCAAGTATTTGGAGAAGTAAATAAAGTATACAGAGAATTAAATAGAGTGTTTGGAGAGTTAAATAAAGTATGTGAAGAGTTAAATAGAGAATTTGGAGACTTAAACAGAGTATATGAAGAGTTAAATTGAGAATTTGATAGTTAAATAGACTATTTGGAGAGATAAAAATGCTCATTATCATATTTAATTTCTTGTGTGTTCATTATCACATTCACTGTGCTTCTTCTTCTTCTTTCGGCTGCTCCCTTTAGGGGTCGCCACAGCGGATCATCTGCCTCCATCTTGCCCTATCCACTGCCTCCTCTACTTTCACACCAACCATCTCCATGTCCACCTTCACTACATCCATAAACCTTCTCTGAGGTCTACCTCTTCTCCTTCTACCTGGCAGCTCCATCTCCAACATTCTTTGACCAATATATCCACTATTCCTCCTCAACACATGTCCAAACCATCTCAACCTGGCCTCTCTGGCTTTATCTCCAAACTGCTCCACCTTCACCGTCCCTCTGATCTGCTCATTTCTAATCTTGTCCAGCCTTGTCACTCCCAACGAAAATCTCAGGATCTTCATCTCCGCCACCTCCGGCTCAGCCTCCTGTCTTTTAGACAGAGCCACAGTCTCCAAACCAAACATCATAGCAGGACACACTGCTGTCTTGTAGACCTTCCCTTTCACTCTTGCTGCTATCCTTCTGTCACACATCAGCCCTGACACCCGTCTCCACCCACTCCATCCTGCCTGCACCCTCTTCTTCACCTCTTTTCTACACTGTCCATTTCTCTGGATGGTTGACCCAAGATATTTGAAGTCATCCACCTTTACGACCTCTACTCCTTGCATCTTCACCTTTCCACCTGCCTCCCTCTCATTCACACACATGTATTCCGTCTTGTCTCTACTGACCTTCATTCCTCTCCTCTCCAGTGCAAACCTCCACCTCTCCAGATTCTCTTCCACCTGCTCTCTACTCTCACCACAGATTACAATGTCATCTGCAAACATCATGGTCCATGGAGCCTCCTGCCTGACCTCATCTCTCAACCTGTCCATCACCAATGCAAACAAGAAGGGGCTCAAAGGTGATCCCTGATGTAACCCCACCTTCACCTCGAAACCATTTGTCACTCCAACTGCACACCTCACCACTGTCTCACTATCCTCATACATGTCCTGCACCACCCTAACATACTTTTCAGCTACACCTGACTTCCTCATACAGTACCACAGTTCCTCTCTTGGCACCCTATCATCTGCCTTCTCTAGATCCACAAAGACACAATGCAGCTCCTTATGACCTTCTCTGTACTTCTCTACCAACACTCTCAACGCAAAAACTGCATCTGTGGTGCTCTTTCTGGGCATGAAACCAAACTGCTGCTCACTGATCTGGACCTCTCGCCTTAGCCTTGTTTCAACAACTCTTTCCCATACCTTCATGGTGTGGCTCATCAACTTTATACCTCTGTAGTTACTGCAGCTCTGCACATCACCCTTGTTCTTAAAAATGGGGACCAGTACACTGCTTCTCCACTCCTCAGGCATCCTCTCACTCTCCAGGATTTTGTAGAACAACCTGGTTAAAAAGTCCACTGCCTTCTCTCCTAAACATCTCCATATCTCCACAGGTATGTCATCTGGACCAACTGCCTTTCCATTCTTCATCCTTTTTAAAGCTGCCCTCACTTCCACCTTACTAATTCTCTGCACTTCCTGATCCACCATCTGTCCCCCCGTTGTCCTCCTCTCTCTCTCGTTTTCCTCATTCATTAGTTCTTCAAAGTACTCCTTCCATCTACTCAACACTCTCTGTTCACTCACTAGTACATTTCCCTCTCTATCCTTTATCAGCCTAACCTGCTATACATCCTTTCCAGCTCTATCTCTCTGTTTAGCCAAACGATACAAGTCCTTAAACTCCTTCTTTACTGTCCAGCCTCTCATACAGCTCATCATAGGCCTGAGCCTTTGCCTTTGCCACCATTCTCTTCACTATGCGACTAGCCTCACAGAACTCCTGCCTACTTCCTTCATCTCTCTGGTTATCCCACTTTTTCTTAGCTGCCTTCTTCTTCTGAATACTCTCCTGGACTTCCTCATTCCACCACCAACTTTCCTTGTCTTCTTTCCTCTGACCAGACGAAACACCCAACACATTCTTGCCAGTTTCTCTCACCACCTTGGCTGTAGTTTCCCAGTCCTCAGGTAGCTCCTCACTGCCCCCAAGGGCCTGTTGCAATTTTTCCCTGAACTGCCTGCAGCCATCCTCCTCCTTCAGCTTCCACCATCTAATCTTTGGCTCTGTCTTCACTCTCTTCCTCTTCTTTGTTTCTAATATCATTCTACAGACAACCACCCTATGCTGCCTTGCTTCACTTTCCCCTGGCACCACTTTACAATCTCCAATCTCCTTTAGATGGCATCTCCTGCTAAGGATATAATCCACCTGTGTGCACCTCCCTCCACTCTTGTCACCCTGTGTTCTTCCCTCTTCTGAAAATACGTGTTCACCACAGCCATTTCCATTCTCTCTGCAAAATCTACAACCATCTGACCTTCTGCATTTCTGTCTTTCACACCATACATACCCAGCACCTCTTCATCCCCTCTGTTCCCTTCACCAACATGTCCTTTGAAGACATTTGTGATCAGCATGATAGTTTTGGCACAAGTTTTACACCCAGATGCCCTTCCTGATGCAAGCCTCACCATTTATCTGGGCTTGGGACCGGCACCAGAAGTACACAAAGTACACACCTAATGGCTGTTTTATCACATTCACTGTCCTGTGTGTTCAACATCACATTCACTGTCCTGTGTGTTCAACATCATATTCACTGTCCTGTGTGTTCAACATCACATTCACTGTCCTGTTTGTTCACGGTTGTTTTTATTGTCTTGTGTTCATTATCATATTATGTGCCCTTTGTGTTTATTACATCTGAGCACATTAAGAATTCTTTCCTAAGTTGACCATAGATTATATTGAAAACCATAATATTACATTACACATCAAGCAAAACAGCTAGGTGTGAACTTTGACCCAGTTTATTTCCACAATATTAAAAACAGTGTCTTGTGAAATAACATTTAGCAGGTAGTGTGTAACTGTTTAGCAAAATAAAGAAGTAATAACTGCGTTGCCACTATTTTCATTTATAATGTTTGACAAATATCTGTAAAATGAGACCAGTGAAATATTTAGTTCACAGGAAAAGAACCAGAACTATCATATTTTATTTAGAGAGATACAATTTGAACTTTTTGTTTATTTCAGCACCATCACAAAAATTGTGCCCTGTCTTCTTTAAACTTTAACATGTCGACAAATGTAGCGTAACAACTGAAATTCAACATAATTAATGAACACACAATCCACTGTACCCCCTAAAACCCACCCCACTCCCCATTAAGGAGTGACTGTGGTATTTTTCTTCAGCAACAACACACCCAGGCGCTCCTGTTGCCACGGGGCATTTAAGTCAACACACTGCTCAATCTGCATTGCTTTCAGTTTTCTGTTTGTCTGTGTCACGAATTTCCATGACTCACATCAGAGGAATCTTTAATGAAGAGATAAACGTGTTTCTCGTGAAACAAAGAACAAGTATCAGATTTTCTTTGGTACACAGGTCTGAAGAACTGGCCACTTCAGCAGGAATAACTTCTCCACCGTTTCTCTTCACGCGGGTGAAAAGAAGCATTGGGAAAGTTAAAGAAAGTGTATGGAGAGATGAACAGAGCCTATAGAGAATCTAACACATAGAGATGAACAGAGCCTATAGAGAATCTAACACGGAGCGATGAACAGAGCGTTTAGAGAATATAACCACACCCCCCCGACCTTGAAGGAAACCCTGGATCTTGTAAAAGTTCATACTAACAAATCTGTTAACCCCATGAAAAGAAAGTTACTCAAAATGTAAAACCTGTGGAGTTTCTAATCAATAAGCGTCAAAAGGAGTCTGCAATCATTTCTCTGTATTTGGGTTTGTGATTTACACCTCTTTAATCAGGATGCCATAAGGACGGATGGACTCCTCGACAATCTCCTTCTCCTCCGCTGGTGGGGTTCCATCAGGAATTTTGATGAGCCAATAGTCTTTTTTCGCTGTTTTAGTCCTCCTGTCAGGGTTGATCCTGTTCTGCATGATGACCTCGTAAGTCTTTCCATTCTTTGATGTGAACTTCTTGGTCATTGCGTAATCTTCTGCAATCTTAATATCAGGAGTTGAGTAGATGCCTCGCCCGTAAGCCTGACGAGGTCCAGCTGTGTAATTAGACATTGTGATGCCTTTAGCTGCTTCAATGCCCGTTCCATGGAAGGAAACTGGCCATTCTCCATCATCAGAGTGGCTCCTCCATCCATCTTTCCCCAGCCAGGCATTTCCATCGGAGTATTTATTCAGCACCTTCAGCGCAAAGCGGTACCACCCCCAAGGACGCACGTATGTCTCACCACCACGGCAGCACTTGGAGGAATCTTTTTTGCGCCTGAAATCACAATCAAACTTTGGATCAAAGAAATTGTCCATGTCCACAAAAAGCTCCTTCCGCAAAGCTGCATCTTCAGACTCGGAGGTTAGAGACAGGGTGGTCATCAGTTCAGGCAAAGATGACTTAGAAGAAGCATTTGGAGCATTTATGTTCTGTGAATTAAGCCCCACACCAAAGACATTGGGAAGATAATTGTCAATGGACAGAATAATAATCCTGGTGCCTCCTTTGAAGTCACTAAGTGGCTTCACTGTGGCTCCGGTGAGGGCTGAGAGAGCCTCCAGCAGAACGTCTATATCGATCTTGCACATGGTTCACAGACTGAAGCCAGAAAAACTAGGCAGGTCTCTTTTATACTGTCATACAGTCTGACAGATTAAGGAAGTGGTGCTCGTAATTTGCACTGCCACATAAAGAAGGATAACTTTCATGATAAAGACAAATAGAGCAGCTCCAGGTACATCTACTGCATGTCAAACATCTAAAGGACATAAAAATCTAAAAGGACAAAAATAGTTTATAGCTAGTGAGTGAATGAATGAATGAAGGAATGAATGAAGGAAGGAATGAAGGAATGAGAAGGTAAGTGCATATCTGTTTGTCTGATTTAAACCTGGAACTTCTTGGACTTTTATCTTCTATTTTTGGAGAATTCTTACAGCACAATAAGCTCCACACTGACCCTTGACCTGCATCACTTTACCTTCACTTTCAGATATTCTCCCCTCATCTTGCTGGATTGCACTGAACGCTAAACCCACAAAGGAGCCTGAAGCTGCGATGAAGACCACAGTTACTTCTCGCGGACTGGAGTAAAAGGTCAAAAGCGCATATTAGGATAAAACTCATATCTAGTTACTGACTTTCCACTCTTGATCACAGGTGTGGAACAAAGTTCTCAATATTAATTTCTCATATTTAACAAACAGCAACTAGCCAGCTCTCAAAACCTGAGTGCTTCCTCAGACCTGGTGTGTCGTGAGGCTAATCGGTGATCATTTTAAAATGTTCAAATATTCAACAACAATTTTCTCAATACTAAACATTTACCCACAACAATGTACTCCAGTCTTTGATCCATATCAGAGGAGGTGTGATGTACAGAAGATCACATGACTCCATTAGTCTGCTCTGATCAGCGTTTATTGGAAAGATTCTGCAGGGACAGGGACCGACTCGTTAATGACACAGCAGGCCAGAGTTAGCATGACATCAATGTACAAACTTCACTGCTTCAACTATTTCAAGCTGGAGTCTTAATGTAGGTTTAAAATAACTGCAACTCCATTTTAGACACTTTGATTCATTTTTTCAGAAGTTTTCCTGGATAGTTATGATAAATATATAAATTACATGTGTGATATGAATCTACACACACTATTAATAAACAGTCAAATATTTAAATGAGGATGTATAAAGTTCGTTTTGAGGGGTAATACGTTCTGTGTCTGGTTGTTGGGGGGGTCAGTCAGTGCAGGCTGTTAATGGCTGAGAGGGAAATTTTCCCAGTTCCTCGGTGAGTGATGAAGATTTAACATTAACAGACAGTATAGATGGTCTGCCGGACGCCCCCCTCCCCCGTGTGTGAGACAGACAGAATGAAGAGCAGCTCCGTTTAGAAGAGTTGATGCTTTTCATTCATTTAACCTGCTGTCAGAGTTTTTTGTGGTCTCGTTTTCTCTCAGTGACGTTCAACATTTTGAAACGTTTTATTGTGTGTCCTGGTAAAGGGTTAATCGTCAGCGACCTGGTTTTGCTTTGGAAACGTTTCAAACAGTTGAAGCATTTGAAGGAACATCACACAGCAGCTTAAACAAACACGGCGTTTTATTTTTGACACTTCAGGCGAAGCCATGCCAGTGTAACAAGGTAAAAAATGCTTATTGGATTTTGTTGTTAAAATTCCACCAAATCCTGACTTTTGTATAAATATCTGTTTTTGTGCTCCATGTATTTCATATTTGATCTGGGGAACCTTTTATTTTAAAGAGTCGGTTAATTGTGTACTGTCCCTTTAAGAGCCACCGCCGCAGCCACGTCACTCTGAATAGCTGGCTGAGAGGAGGTGCGTAGCTCTGATGGTCGTGTTAAAACACATTTTTCCGTGTAAAACAACATAAAATGGGCAGTAACCAGTGCTAAAGCTAGAAGCAGGGCTGTGAGCGTGTAAATGTGCAGTAGCTTGAAAGTGAACTTTATAAAGTGTCTATGTGGAGTTATAACTGACACACGTGCTCTGGGGCTTCATGCCCCCATGTGCAGCTCTGCTAACAGGAGGCTGAGAACCTGCGTGTAGGAGAGAGAGAGAGCAGGGTGTGTGTTCACCCCAGAGCCGCAAGAGCTTATCTATCTGTTTACACAGGTATGTAGTTCCCCCAGTTATATCTGTTCACTGTTTAAAACACGCATTTATTAAGTTACAGTGTTTAAGTTACTGTATTTACATACAGAGCTGGTCTTAAGTCAGAGCTGGTTTTTGTCACTATGACAAATTCATGTTTCTTTTCATTTTATTTTCATGTGTAGAATGCTAACTCGGTATTGTACAAACGCAAGTGTGCCCATATAATTTAGAGAATATTTAAATTAACTCTCTCTGTGAATAGCTAGCTGAGAGGAGGAGGCTGATAACCTGCGTGTATGAGAGAGAGAGCATGGTGTGTTCACCCCAGAGCTGCGTGTGTTCACCCCAGAGCTGCGTGTGTTCACCCCAGAGCTTTAAGAGCTTATCTATCCATTTATACAGATACCACCAGCCATAATAAAGAACCCAACCCAGCAGTGGCCGAGCTCCGAGTCTTTCCTTCATGCATCACAGATCCCCCACAACACAACGCAGAGTATTTATGGGTTAACGGGAGTGCGGATGGACAGTCCTGACCGCCGTAAAGTTTAGATGCACACCCATTACTATGGTGCATTGTAACATACATGTGTGCTGTTCTGATAAGCCACTGGTAACAGACTTTTTAAACATCATTTACTCTTTTAATCTAACACAGTGGGTGTCCGGTCCCACACACGAACATGGACATACTTCAGATCTGGTTCTTTCCTATGGTTTGTCTGTGTTAAACCTAGAGGTGTGTAACAGCGGGTTTTCTGATCACATGTCTGTTTTATTTGACGTGGTTTTATCTGGAGCTAAATCTGTTAAATCTTGCGCTCCTGCTCGGCTCTGTGGGAGTTTTAACCCCTTCACTGCTGCTCAGGTCTCTACTGCCTTCAATCTGCTTAGAGACAATCCGGACTCAATAACCTGTTGATACGGAGGAGCTTAGCTCCAGATTTCACTCCTCCAGCCAAACCATTCTAGACTCTGTGGCTCCATTGAAACCCAGACAGCTGCGAGTTAAACCTGAGCCCTGGTTCAGGGTGGACAGAGCTCTTAGCAGAGCGGGAGTGTCGCAGAGCGGAGCGAAAATGGAAGAAGGACAAACTGCAGGTTTCATTTCAAATTTTAAAAGATTGCTGGCTTTCTTATCAAAATATTATTAAAGAAGCTAAAAGGGAATATCTGGTCAAAATTATATTCACATATCAGCATAACCCACATGTACTGTTTAAGACCACTGACTCTGTTCTAAGGGCCCCTCAGCCACCCTGCTTGGAAGATTCCCCTGAAACGTGTAACCACTTTCTGCACTTTTTCATAGATAAGGTTGTCACTGCCAGAGCTCTTATAACAGCTCCTGCCTTTGACCCATCTGATACTGCCCCAAGCCTGGCTGTTTTCGAATTCTTTGAGCTGGTGACTGTCAAATCTGCAAGATGTGGTGGGCCGGATAAAGCCTTCAGGATCACCATATGATGCTGTGCCTCCTCACTTTTTTAAAGAGGTTTTTCCCAGTATAGGGCAGCAGGTTTTAACCATTATTAACAGCAGTTTGTCATCTGGTGTTGTTCCCAAAAGTTTTAAACATGCAGTAGTGCATCCCCTGCTTAAAAAGCCTGGTCTTGATCCCATAGTTCTGGCTAATTACAGGCCCATTTCCAAGCTGCCTTTTATCTCAAAAATATTGGAAAAAGTGGTCTATGCCCAGCTGAAATCCTATTTGGATGAACAAAATATCCTGGAGGTTTTTCAGTCTGGTTTTAAAACCCGTCATAGCACAGAATCAGCACTTATTAGGGATTTTAATGATACCCTCCTGTCCAATGACTCTGGTGATCATGTGATGCTTCTGTTGTTAGATCTCACTGCAGCATTTGACACAGTGGATCACAACATTTTAATATCCAGATTGCAGAATTTGGTGGGCATTTGCGGGGTGGCTTTGGAATGGTTTAGGTCATATTTGTCAGATAGAACCCTGTGTGTGAAACTGGCGAATTCAAAATCCTCCACAGGGCTCAGTTTTAGGACCTTTACTGTTCTCTCTCTATCTGCTCCCACTGGGTTCCATTTTAAGAAAACATGGCATCGCTTTCCATTGCTATGCTGATGACACCCAGATTTATGTCCCGTTGAAGAAGAAAGATGCCTTTTCTATTAAACCTCTTCTCCTATGTCTCGAGGACATTAAAGCCTGGATGTCTGTAAGCTTTTTAAATTTTAATGGAGATAAAATAGAAGTGATGGTGTTTGGTCCCAGTGGTTTCTGTGGAGCCCACACTCTTGTGGAATTGGGCCCCCTTAAGCAGTATGAGAGGAAAGTAATTTCTAACTTGGGTTTTAAAATGGACAGTGATTTTAAACTGGATCACCAGATTGGCGCAGTAGTGAAGTCCTGCTTTTATCACCTAAGGCAAGTGGCGAAGGTGAAGTCCATTTTAGCACATGAGCCCTTTGAAACAGTAATCCATGCCTTCATTACATCACGGCTGGATTACTGTAATGCACTTTATTTTGGAGTCAGCCAGTCCTCCCTCAAACGTCTCCAGGTGGTGCAGAACGCAGCTGCCCGGCTACTAAAGGGGTCACGCAAGAGGGAGCACATAACTCCCATTCTGGCCTCCCTCCATTGGCTGCCTGTGCATTTTAGAATTCTTTTTAAGATTCTCTTATTTGTTTTTAAATCCTTAAATGGACTTGCCCCGCCTTCCCTCTCTGAGCTCCTCCATCTGCATGTGCCCACACGGTGCCTCCGGTCAGCTGATCAGCTCCTCCTGGAGGTACCGAGGTCTAGGCTTAAGCTCAGAGGGGACCGAGCCTTTTCAATAGCAGCTCCGAAATTATGGAACGAACTGCCAGTTTTTATTAGACAGGCCTCTTCTTTGTCCACTTTTAAAACCAGCCTCAAAACCCACTTTTATTCCTTGGTATATGTATGTGTGAGTCTCTCCTGCTTTGCTTCTGTGTCTAGTCTACTGTCTGAGCTCTTTACTCTTTTCTTTACTGCTGAAGAAATAGAGAGAAACAGGAGCCAATCTGCTGAAGGTTCCAAGCACGTAGAGCAGGAAACAACTTTGTTTTATTTGTCTTTGTTGGTGTCACTGGTGGAATAACACAGCTGAGTCTGACTGCAGAGATGCCTCTTCGCTTTGGTTCAGAGCACATGTGCTGCCAGAACTGCTACAATCTTCTACAAAGAATGACCATTTTAGAAACAAATTTTTGGACCTAATTATCTGAGTTTAAGGAATGGCATCTCAGCGCTGTTCGAGGACGATCTGTGTGTGGGAATGATGCTAGCGGACAGTGGGCAGAGAGTTTGGTGGAGCAGCGAGCAGTGGAGATGCATAGAGCTGGACCGGCTGAACATGAGTCCAAAACGTGAGTACAGCTGAAAGATATGGGCAAAACCATCAATGGGTTCGCGTTGGAGCTAAACCCAAACTACATGCTACATACAGTTCTTTATTTTCATCCTCCACTCCGGCTAACATAGCACATCCAGCTAATGCTAAAGTTGTTGTTGCTGGGAGATCACAGCACAGACACAGAGGAAATCAGTTCCAGTCACTTCATTTGCAAAACAGATTTGAGCCACTGCAAGACCTCAATGACTTTCCCAATAACAGTCAACCCAGAAAGAACCAGAAGATTCAGCCATTCAGAACATCCCAGGAGAGCCACCAGGCTCCAGACCGTAGCTACAGCAGACACCCTTGTTTTTGGGGATGACTCCATTCACGGCATGAAAAACAATCAGAAACTCTTAGCTCGATGTGAGCCAAACATCACAAGCTCATAAACCATCAGATAGACAGCTCCGCTCGCAAGCTCATCACCAGCAGGAGCTCCACCCACCCTCCACCACCGTAAAGGAACAGGCCACCCCATGTAATCCAGGAAATTGACATCTTTTGGGTCAGTGCTGCTACAGTGATGATATCAGTGGTACTTGTTTCCAAAACAAGCATGGACCCTGTGTCCCAATTATCTCTCCCATTCCAGTTCTTATCAGAAGCAGAAAGAACAAGGAGTTTAGGTCAGATACTGTGAATACATCCAACCTGCAGTATGTTAGAAGTAACTCACAGTCTTTGAAACAAAGTGCACAGGTTATTAAGTTAGCTCTACTGAATATCAGATCTCTTACAAATAAGTCTTATATAATTAATGATTTAATTACAACTCACAGGCTTGATTTCATGCTTTTAACAGAGACATTAAACTCATATAGTGCTGATATTGTGTTAACTGAGACGGCGCCACCAAACTTGAACTTTTTAAACGTTTCACGCACCGGCAAGAAAGGCGGAAGTGTAGCAATGCTGTTTAATGATACTTTCCAATGCAAGCAGTTACCACTTGGTGATTTCACATCTTTTGAATATTTAGATGCGATTTTAAAAGGAGCACAAAGAATATTATTAGTAACTGTCTACAGACCTCCAAGGTAGAATGCTAATTTTATTGATGACTTCACAGATATGTTATCTTTTATTTCTACTGAATTTGATCATTTTGTTATTGCTGGTGATTTTAACATTCATATTGATAATCCCGAGGATAATTACGCCAAAGGACTCTATGATGTACTTGAATCTTTTGAACTTTCTCAGCATGTGACTGGAAGCACACATTGCCATGGTCACACTTTGGATGTGGTTCTCTCAAAGGGTCTTAACATTTCAGCCTCTATTATGGATGTTGCATTGTCTGATCACTACTGTGTATTTTTTGAAATTTGGACTTCAATCCACAGCAGTGCCAGGCAAGTTAGGTTTACGAAAAGACAGATAAATGACAGCACAGCTGCACTTTTTGTGACCAAAATGTGCTCTTCACCTTGCCAACCATCAGGCTCTGTTGATACTCTGCTGGAAAGTTTCAACTCAAAAACTGCCAGTGTTTTGGATCAGATTGCACCAGTTAGAGTTAAAACCATGCAATGCAAGCAGAAAGCTCCACGGAGAAATGATCCTGCAGTTCAGCACCAAAAGAGAGAATGCAGAAAGGCTGAGCGCAGATGGCGTAAAGCCAACCTTCACATACATAAAGAGATTTTCAAAGATAGGCTGCGTGGTTACAATATAATAATGTGCAAGGATAGACAATCCTTCTTCTCTAGCATTATTAACAATAATGTTAACAATAGTAAAGTGCTTTTCACGATGGTTGACAGACTAACAAACCCACCTACATATATGGCCCCTGAGCTAGTTTCAACTGAGAAATGTAATGAGTTTGCAAAATGTTTTAATACTAGAATCCACACCATCAGACAAGCTATCTGTACGCCTACATCTACCAACGAGACGATCTTCTCTCCAAAACCACGCAAAGCATGTTCAACATGTCCCAGTTTAGTGTTATTAATGAAGAAGGTTTAATTGATACAGTGAGTCATCTCAAATCATCCACTTGCAGTCTTGATACATTACCAACCAAGTTTTTAAAGAATGTCTTTTCCTCAATATTAGTGAACATTCCTCACTCATGTCAGGTGTATTTCCGAGTGCATTAAAAACTGCAGTTGTGAAGCCTCTCTTGAAAAAGAAAACTCTAGATACAAGCCTGTTAAATAATTATAGACCAATTTCTAATCTACCATTCATTGGAAAAATAATAGAAAAAATGGTCTTCAAGCAAATTATGCACTTTCTGTCCACAAATAGCTGTCTAGACAAATTTCAGTCAGGCTTCCGACCTAATCATAGTACTGAGACTGCACTAATTAAGGTTATCAATGACATTCGCCTAAATACAGACTCAGGAAACATGTCTGTTCTACTACCGCTTGATCTCAGCGCTGCCTTTGACACCATTGACCACAAAATTCTCATAGATAGACTTGAGAACTGGGTTGGACTCTCAGGAACTGTCCTAAAATGGTTCAGTTCATACCTTCAAGGAAGGAACTTTTGTGGAAATGGAAGGTAATGTTTCTGAGACTGTGCCAGTGACCTGTGGTGTACCCCAGGGTTCAATTCTTGGGCCACTCTTATTTAATTTATATATGATTCCTCTTGGTGAAATCATGCATACTTATGGGATATCTTACCACAGCTATGCAGATGACACTCAGATCTACATGGCTCTCTGCCCAAATGACTACGGTCCCCTAGACTCACTGTGCAAATGCCTTGAGCACATAAACAAATGGATGAAACACAACTTTCTGCAGTTGAATAAAGATAAAACAGAGATTATTTTATTTGGGAATAGCAATGAAAGACAGACTAGCTGCCTATCTAGTTTCGAGAGGCCTAAAATCTAAAGAACTAGTACGTAACCTTGGTGTACAAATGGACTCTGATCTCACTTTTAACAGTCATGTCAAAGCTGTCACCAAATCAGCTTTCTATCACCTCAAAATCAGAGATTTTCTGGCTAAAGCAGACCTGGAGAAACTCATCCACGCCTTTGTTTCTAGTAGGATTGATTACTGTAATGGGCTCCTAACTGGAGTCCCAAAAAAGACAATCAAACAGCTTCAGCTGATTCAAAACGCAGCTGCCAGAGTCTCACTAGGAGTAAAAGAAGGGAGCACATCACTCCTGTCCTTAAATCCCTACACTGGATACCAGTATGTTACAGGATAGACTTTAAGGTACTATTACTGGTCTATAAATGTCTTAATGGTGCAGGACCAGTAAATTTATTAGATGTGCTCCAGCAATATGAGCCGGGCAGAACTCTCAGATCATCAGGAACTGGTCAGTTAGTGCAGCCTAAGGTAAAAACTAAACACGGAGAGGCGGCGTTTAGCTACGCTGCTCTGAAATGGAACCAGTTGCCAGAGAGCATCAGAAGAGCCCCAACACTCCACACTTTTAAATCCAGAATGAAGACCTTCCTGTTTGAGCCTTTAGCTCAGTTTAATCCACTGTTATCCTGTAACGGCCTCATTCATTTAACTTCTTTATATCTATTGTTTTAATCATGTTTCTTATTTTTATTCTAATTTTTTTATCTCCTTTTAAATTTGATTAACTTCTGTTAAATCTATTGTTTTAATTATGTTTTTTAAATTTTTTTATTTACATAAATTTTATTTTATTTACATTAATTACATTTTTCTGTATTTTATAATTTGTAAAGCACTTTGAATGACCGTTGTGTATGAAATGTGCTATGTAAATAAACTTGCCTTGTCTTGCCTTGGCCTTTCATTTAACATAATTTTTATTCCTGCATTTTATTTGTGTATGGTTTTATTTATAATTACTTTTACTGCTTATAGCTTATATTATTTAATTGGTATGGTTTTATTGGTTTACTGTTCTATATGTGTTTTATACCTGCAGTGTTCAGCACTTTGTTGCAGCCTCTGTTGTTTTTAAAGTGCTTTACAAATAAAGTTGAGTTGAGTTGGTGCCGTGACGCCGATTACACCAGCTCTGCCCTTTCCAAGTAAAATGCTGTGACTCTCACACCCACATCAGCGCTCACACATTAAACTACGAGAGTTTTCCCAGATTTTAGCCCCAATTCTCAGCCTGTGTAATGAGAGCTTGTGATCGACAGTTGGAGATTAGCAGATTTTTGGCCTACCGATCTCAAACTCCTCCAACAGCCACTGAAAACAAAGCGCAAGAAGAAGAAAATACAGTAAGTAAGTAAAGGAAACTCCCGTGTCGAGAGGCTTTTCAACAAACCGAGTTTAAGGCCCAGTGGAGTTTATGAACATTACAAAACTCTAAAAATTACAACACTGATGACATTTTTAAATCCATGAGCTCAGCTTCAATATTTCACCTGCTGCCTCTTTACGGTGTCCATACAGACGGCAGAGAAAACAGCAGCCCACGCTTGTTTCTTTGCGTGACCCAGTCGTGGGAGATCACGTGAACTTGTTTCATTATTCAGTAGCAACTCAAGTCATTTACTGCATGAACCCTGGTGCTTCAGTCACCCCCATCTGCTAAAACCAGGTGGATAGTATGAGATGCCCAGCCTGTTGAGACTAACAGTTGTGTAGTGACCCAAAAGTTACATCTAACCACGCGTTTTGAAAGTGTTTGTTCATTCGTGTATATGCTTGTGTTCCTTTGTTCTTCTGTCTCCAACAAACTTCAGGTGTTGCTGCTGATGGAGGTGTGGTGGTGTGTGCTGACTGGTTGATCTGATATATTGGGAACAGCTTATAAGCCTGGTGACCGGCTACTGGAGGCTCCTCTCTCAGCCCTTTATGATGTCTCTGCCTGACTGGCCAGACCAGGAGATTCCAGTGTGGAGTAATTGGGGCTGCTGTCAGTGGGGTTGCTAATATGTTGTGATGGTTAATGTGAAACCTTTTTCTTCTTATTGATTTTGGAACTGAAAATACTAATTGTTGCAGTTTTGCGGGTGGAATTCTTGTCCTGATACAGGATTTGAGCTACTCCGTTGAGCACATGCTCCATGTGTCTATGAAGCCACACTGTTGTAGCACATGCAGAATGAGGACAGGTGCTGTCGTGCTGAAATAACCATGAAGTGCTTGGGAAAATATTTCATCATGACGGTAGGACATGTCTTCCCAAATGTTTCCCAATATTTGCCTCCGCATCAACGGGAACACGTATGCAGGTCACCCACACCATGGGCACTGATGCTTTTGCAACTGTTGCTAATAAAAGTGTGGATTGTCTTTCTTGGCACAGCAAAATCAAATCTGTTTTTGCCTGAAACAAACCGAAACACGGACTCTTCTGACCTCAACACACATTTCCACGGTCTTTCAGACCATCTGAGAAGATCTTGGGCCCAGAGAACTTCTCAAAATGACTATTTGCACCAAATGATATAAAACAAATTAAATGCAAGCTGACTTCAGCGTTTCAAGTTCAATACTGATAGCGTGTTTAATAAGGAGATTTCGGAATATTCTACTAGAGATTTATGTACGGAGTGGTTTTCTGAAGCACTGTTTGCATTCCTGGTGTTTCATTCGTCAACAGAGACCGTTCACAAAACCTGAACTTGGTGCAATTTTAGTACAGGAAATAATACCTGCTCACTGGCCAGAACGGGGGTCAAACGAAAGAGCAAACAGGAGAGCTCATTGAATATGAATAGGAGAGACAGTGTGAGAAGAGCATTGCACAGTTTCAAAATGTGCAGGTCTTGGCATCAATATCAATATTTTTAACATTAGTTATTATTTCACTCCCATCCAATATTGTGTCTATGCTTTAATGGAGAATTTCCTGCCTTGGAAAACTACTTAGCCTAGATAAAGTCAGTCATTAGACCTGAGACAACTAAGATGGTCAGCAGGGTTAATAAATCTCTTTGGCTGTGGTGACAGCGGGCCTGGGAAAATCCTTCATTCAGCAGGGAAAACTACTTGGGTGTGGCATTAAGATTTCATCAGTAGACCTGGCAATGCCTTAGCAAGTCGCCACGATGGTCAGCAGGTCAGGAAAAGCCTTTAGCTGGCTAGCGAGGTAAACTTACCAATAGAAGACCGTCTGAACGCACCCACCTCACCTCTGTGTGCACGATTTAGAAAGAGAGAGAAAGGAATTGAGAGAAAATGAGATTTTAAATTCTTATATATGCCTTAAATAACCTCACTGATGATATTTAATCAATTTGAATAAAAGCAGTGATAATGTTTATCATAGGAAGTGTTTAAAGTTGAACTAATTTACTTTAAATAAACTAGTTTTTGTAAAAAATCTTCTGTTCAGCAGGGTAAACTACTTGCCAACAATTGGGGAAAACACCTTAGCAGTGGTGTTAATTAATCTGGTCAGCAGGAATCTGAACTCTTTAGACCTTTCATCCGAAATCAGTCATCAGGCCTGGGAAACTCAGCTGAGAGAGAAAGTCTCTCTAGAACCATTCAAACTGCTTAGTGACAGAAATTTAACAATACAGGACAATATAAAAGAGCAGGGAGGGAGATAGAGAGGGAGAGAGGGAGGGAGAGAGGGAGGGAGGGGGAGGGAGGGAGAGAGGGAGGGAGAGAGGGAGGGAGGGGGAGGGAGGGAGAGAGGGAGGGAGGGGGGGGGGGGAGAGAGGGAGGGAGGGGGGGGGGGGAGAGGGGGGGGAGAGAGGGAGGGGGGGGGGAGAGGGGGGGGGGAGAGGGAGGGGGGGGGGGGGGGAGAGGGGGGGAGAGAGGGAGGGAGACGGAGGGAGACGGAGGGAGGGAGGGAAGGAGGGAGGGAGACGGAGGGAGAGAGAACAAAAAGCCATAAATTCGAAGCTTCTACCCCAGATGAAAATGTTCAACCACCCCACCGACAGTAAATCAACCCCCCAGGCGAGCTGTAAACGCTGTAATCAGCAGCCTTTGATGTTACCATCACATTTACCTTGAAGGAAAAGGTCCTGGATCAGTCTCACTGGCAGAGTGCAGGTCCATAGGAGTGGCGGCAGGAACAGCTGGTAACTGGGCAGACTGAGCTGAAAGGTCTTGGGCTGGAAAGGCAGGTTTACCAGCGTCCAGGCCTGAAACCCCTCACAGTCCTGCAGGGACACCAAACCCACCTGTAGCCACAGAAAGAGCGTTAGCTTAGCGTATTAGCATCGGGACTAGCTTAGCACTGGCATAACACAATTAGAAGCAGATTAGCATGGCCAGCTAGTATTAGCATGGCCTGTATCTGCTATACATTGTTCACCAGCACACAAACTATAGAAAACCAGCAAGAGTCCCACCAAGTCGCTTCCCCACAGAAAGCTCATGAGCTTGGGCAGACTTCCTCTATTACTGCTACTTTGGAGCCCCCTAGAGGGCAGGAGTAGGAACAACCTCCTAAAGCACACGGCTCTGAGAAAAGACCCGACTAAAACGGATAACCGGTTCCATTACAGTGTAATTTATCTAGAACTTTGCTTTCTGTATCAGATTCTAACAGCAGAGTTCCCTGCTCAATAGGCACTCGTTCCCCTGTCAGAGCTACGTTTATATTAAATAAAGTAAAAGAGTTTAAAGTGCGCTGTTAACATTTCAAGCTGTTCTTCCCTTAAACACCACATTCACTGTGTGTGGAGCTTCCGCTCTGTTCTCCAGACTGAAGGTTCTTCTGTAATGAAAGACTCGTTTTTGACTCCATCAGACTGAAAGGTTTCCTTTTGTTCAGTGCAGTTCCAGCAGCTAATAAGACTAAACTATAATTCTCTACTAAAGACTCAAGACTAGACTCAGATCTCAGACTCCTAAACCTACTTGAGAGAATCTCTGCCTGGTCCTGAATATAAACTGAAGCTGTTTCTCCTCGTCTCTCTGAAAGGCTCCGAAGTGTGGAGACGAGACGTACTCGGCTCTGAACCCCAACACCAGGTCCTCCGATTACGACACTCTGACTGTGAGTCTGCTCTGTGTGTTCCTTCATTCTCTGGTTGAGCTTCATGAAAGTCCCTAAGATCTCCTGTTTTCCAGGTTGTCCGTCCTCACCCAGCGATGAGAAGAGCTCCAGAGAACGAGAACTAACAGCTGTTCATTTACTCTTCTTTCACCACTGCAGCTTCAGCTCTATGGACAGAACATTAAAGAGGCGTACGGAGGATTTCTGAGGATTAAAGAGCTTCTAGAGCTCAAAGCACATCAAATGATCTCCTAAAGTCAGAGAGATTCTCTCAGATCAGTCAGAGGAGCTTCTGTTTATGAAGGGTCTTTATTCACTGTAGTGCTGTTATACACCATGATGATCCAAACACGGACCAGAACCAGGCGGTTCTGATCTCTCAGTGTGATCCTGATTTGAATCCTGGTTAATTAAAAGTGTGATTATTTCTGTTATAGTTGTTCTGTGGTGTCATTATTCTAAAGGCTGTGCTTCCAGTAACAGACTGGTAATAAAGTTCTGCAGCAGGTTGTAATTTGACAGACCCAGTCAGAAAAGGGATGAGCTCAGAACTTCAGTCGTAGTGCAGGCGTGGGTCCAATCCAAAGCAGCAAAAAGGCAAAACAGGACAAACATAACCAGAAGGTCCAAGACAAAAGGCAATGAACAGAAATCCAGAAAAAGAGTCCAGTACCTAAAAAGAGCAGCTGATATCCGATGGAAACCCTCAGTATTTCTACAGGAGAAACGACACTCCTCTAAAGCCCTGGCTTACATACTAAACCAGGAAGGTAGTATGACACAGGTGGAACAGATCAGTATTCAGGATAGTTGGATCAATGATTGGTTGGACGGTGAGGTTGAACAGTCACATGATCTCCCAAGGGATTCTGGGAAATGGAGTCCCTGTGCGAGTCGAGGCCAGAAGGATGCGTCACGCAGGTTTTGTTTACCTGGTTAATGAACAGTGAACAGATGAGAGACTCCTGGATGGATCTGCTGGCTGTCATCTTCACTGCTTTCCATCAGCTTCCTTACCTCAGCGTATCCAGTCTGTGTATAATCAGCTGTATGTAACTGATCAATATGGCACTTTGTAAATGCGACTCTGAGAAAGACAAAAAAAGAAAAAATGTGTAGCACTTATAAAGCAAATTTGGTGAATATCAGTTGAATATTAAACGTTTATTTTTACCCAGTTTTCACCCCAATTTAGTCGTCTCCCGTTCCACCTGCTAGTTTGGACTCCCTCAATCACATGATACTATCAAGGCTAGGTGTGCAAGGCTAGCACAGGCTTCCTGTGCTAACTGCTGTTACACAACATCATTGAACAGCTGAACGTGCTCGGAGGAAAGCACCAACCGCCAGGTCTGTTACGCCAACTAACAGACGCCTGCACTGACCAGCATTGCATTGAATGTTGTGGGGAAGGGGGGCCATCCTACCCACCCCAAGAGGGAGGCCAATTGTGCTCTCTTGGACTCCTGGCTACGAATGGCTGTAGCATCACCAGGGATCGAACTCATTATCTCCTGATGACAGAGCCAACGCTTAGATGGTTGCACCACTCAGGAGCCAATAGCAAACATGGTGTTGCTCATTCAAACATAAGAACTTATATTTCAGTATGTGAATTTGTTTACAAGGGGAATATTAATGATTCCCATATGGCGGACATACAGACCCATCAAAGTCAAATTGAGCATTGTTGTCATTCCTTCTCATGTGATGTGTTGAGAGAAGAACAAAATGTAGTTTCTTCAGAACACAGTTCTGTATTTAACACAGAACACCAGCAGAAAACAGTCCAGACAGACAATAAATATAACATATGCAAACTATTCAAACACGGTACAATAAATTCTTCCCTAAATATACAACAACTGGAACTATACAACCACTGAGCACAGGACAACAGACCATCTGCTGGTTCACAGCAGCAATGACAGAACTGCATGCATAATATTTGATTACTGTATAAAAATTAACAATCGCTTGAAATGCAATCACAAAGATTATAAAACTTCAGATAATGTACAAATGCCTTTCCTGGAATAGGGCCTTTCATGGTGGAGATCTTGTGTGGTCTAGGGACCTTCAGAGCTAAGATGTCTAGAGCAGAATTCTCCTGGTTGGGTCTCCCAAGGCAAACAGGTCTGGAATGAAGACCCAGACTAACTCAATCCAAAAATTCTCCATGACTAAGAGATACAAGAAATCCCTAACTGGGAGAGGGTTACTGGGACCTATCCCTGGAGCCAGGCCTGAGGGTAGTGTTCCTCAGCTGTGTTCAGCCCAAAAAGGCAATGTGGGGGGACCATGTGGCACCATCACCCACAAGGACTAGCAGGGGGACCGGTGCAGTGCTGTATAGGTGGTGGGAGAGGGGGGGTCATTGGTGGCATGGACACTTGTGGCGAAAACAGGCTCTTGGTACGTGTCCCCTTACTGAATGGGAAGGAGCTGGAGCTTGTGCAGGAGGTTTAAAGGTACCAACTAGATATAGTTAGGCTCACCTCCACTAACAGTGTCAGCTCTGGAACCAAACTCCTGGATAGGGGTCGGTCCCTGTCCTACTCAGGAGTTGCACAGGGTAAGAGGCCCCAGGCGGGAGTTCTGGATACTCAAAAATCCCCGGCTGGCTGCCATGTAGTTGAATAGAGAGATCAAATCAAATCAAATCAAATTTATTTGTAGCGCTTTTTACAACGGATGTTGTCACAAAGCAGCTTCACAGAATTTCGGAAAAGACAAAGTTTTAACAGGACTGTAAGAATGTACAGAAACCCCCCAGTGGGCAAGCCAGGGGCAGAACTGAGGAAGAAAGCTTGGGAGGAACCAGGCTCACCAGGGGGGACCCGTCCTCCTCTGGACAGACTACCTACAAGTGATTATACTACTAATATTAATAGCAGTAATTAGAGAGCCACCTCAATGCGAAAATCACAGGGAATAGAACTCTGACTGTTTGCATGCTTGTGCACCAGACAACAAATCGGAATATTCAGCCTTCTTGGAGCAAGAGGGCGGGGTTCTGGAAAGGGCACCACCTACAAACTCCATAGTCTTCATAGGAGACTTCAATGCTTTAATGCTGGCAATGACTGGGAGACTTGGAAGGGATTGATTGGGAACAACAGCCTGCTTGACCTAAACTTGAATGCTGAATTGTTATTGGACTTCTGTGCTAGACATGGATTGTCCATAATGAACAAGTATATGTGGTACCAGAACTCCTTGGGTTAAAGGTCAATGAACAAGTTTGTTGTCATTTCATCTGACTTAGGACTGTATGTTCTGGACACTGGAATGAAGAGAGGTGCTGAGTTGGATCAGATGGCATGATCAGATGATCAGACCTAGTAGGCCCAAGCGAATAGTGAGGGTGTGCTGAGAGCGACTGGCAGAGACACTTGTTTAGAATAATTTTAACTCCCACCTCCAGCAGAGCTTTTCTCATGTTCTGGAGGAAGTAGTGGACAAGGAGTCTGAATGGACCCTGTTAAAAACCTTCATTGTGGAAGCTGCCAGGCATAGCTCTGGCCACAAGTTTGTGGGTGCCTGTCAGGGTGATAACAGAAGAACCCCTTGGGGGACATCAATGGTGAATGAGGCTGAAGAACGAGTCCTTTAGGGACTGAAAGGCCTGAAGGACTCCCAAGCACAATCTTGTTCAGCTGTGCACTCACTGCTGTATAGTCTGAATGACAAAGTCCACTTTGACTTGACTTTGACTTTGAAAGGACCTGCCCTAGATGGAGGAGTTTGAGTATCTCGGGGTCTCGTTCACAAGTGATGGGAAGAGGGACGGTGAGATCGGCCGCAGGCTGGGACAGGCGGCAGCAGGAATGCGATCCCTGTACTGGATTATAGTGGTGATGAGGCAAAGCTCTCTGTTTACCGGTCGGTCTACATCCTGAGCCTCACCTATGGTCATGAGGTACAGGTAATGGCACAAAGAAAGAGATCATGGATACAAGAAGAGCAAATGAGCTTCCCCGCAACGGGGGAGGCTACAGTCTACTAAGAGGGTGAGCTCAGTCATCCCGGAGGAGCTCAAAATAGATCTGCTTCTCCTCCACATTGAGATGAGCCAGTTGAGCTGGTTCAAGCATCTGATTAGGATGTCCCCAGGATGCCTCCTGGTGGGCCTACTAGGACAAGACCCCAGGGGTCCCAGATGATGATGATCAAGATCATGATCATGATGATGACTGTGCATATAAAGTGAGTGAAGCTAAAGTTCCACAGTAAAGTGCAGCAAATAAAGTGAGTAGTAAGGCTGAGGTAGCAGATCAGTGAGAATGTTTAAAGGTCCATCAGGTAGATCAGTTCAGCATTCTGACTGTCTGCGTGAGGAACCTGTTCAGGAGTCTAAAGGACTCAGGCCTGATGCTCCGTAGTCTTCTAGTCTTCTGGGAGTGGTGTAAACAGTCCATGTGATGGATGAGAGAGATCGTTCCTGATGCTGCATGCTTCAGACAAACCACGCCTCCAGCTTTATTCACATGACACATATCTGTTTATTCCACTGGAGAAAATAAAGGGAGGCTACAGATTAGTCTACCTGTTCCTGTCAGACATGGTTATGGGAGCTTGCTGGAACATGTTCATTCAAACTGATCAATGATCTCAGCAATGCATTCCATTAGACTGAATGCAATGACGTCATGAATGAGACAAACAGGAGGCGCAGCCAATTAATCTAGAATCCGTTTTTAATAGGTTGTTTTGATTTTAATGTTTTGATTCTAGAATCATGTTTTTGCAGTTTTCCAGAATAAAATATAAAAATAATACTAAAATATGTGACTGTGGAAAACGCACAGCTGCTAAAGCACCTCTGGAAACTGAACATGAGAATTTGACATGGCTTGTTTATATTTATAACATATCATCTGTTTAAAGAACAATCTGCACAATATTATCATGTAAAAGTCCGTCCTGCTGGTTTTTTGTGGTCTAGAACCTCCAGTGAGCAATTTGCATAGCAAATACCGATGAAACGGAAACGTGTGTAGCACTACTTTAGTCTCGGCCTCAAAGCTAGTTTCATTAGATGAGCTGCAGTGTGTCCTCATCAGATTGTGTCTTCGTTGGAAACAGAAGCACAACAGAAGTCACAGAGTGACCGTGTGGCTGTTTGGTGAGGTAGGTATCTCTGCTTGGGGCATCAACCAATCCAGGAGTAGAGAACCACCCAATGCTTCCTCTAAATTGAGGAACTTCGACTGCAGAGGACATAAACTCTCGAACATTTGCAGTTCAGGAGGACGAGGCTACTGAAATGGATCCCAACAGTTCTTCAGACTTTTGTTTTGAAATGAGCGGTGAAGCGTTTGGTTCCGTGAATGTGCCCGTCTCCGTTTTCAGCCTTATCCTGAACATCATTTTTGTTTTTTGCCTGCTTTTTCCACACAGAGGAACCAAGCGACTGAAACAGCCTCTTAATATTTTGCTGGGATCACTTGTTGGGAGCAACATCGCTGCTCACATCTGCATCCTTGTGATGGTTGTCTATAACTTTTTATCACCTACGTCCATCAAATCACTTATAATTTGGTGGTTGGTTCCAGTTATTGCAGTTTATACCATGATGATCAGCGTCAATTCCTCCCACTGGCTGAACGTCTTCTACTGCTTCCAGATTCTTCCTGTTCAACGCCCGTCCTTCATCTGGCTGAAGAGGAACATCAGAATCTTCATGTACTCTGCTTTAGTCTTCAGTGTAGTCGTCTGTCTGCTGGGAATGAGTGTAAACACAGCAGGAATATTTATTCTGTATGAAAACACCACAGAAAACCAAACAGACTGGAGAGGCCTGGACAATGCATGGAGCGCAGTGTTTTGGATGACTTTAGGCCTTTTCTGCCTCAGCCTTTGTGTGATGTTAGTATCAAGTTGTGCGACTCTTGTCTTTCTGTGGAGACACATGAAGAACATGGAGAAAAGCAGCAGCCCAGTTTCCTCTCCCCATCGCCAGAGGCAGATCAGGGTGACCATTATAAGCATCGCGGTACAGGCTGTCCTTCATATCATCTGCTCAGCTTTGGTCGTTTTAGATGAGATTATAATTGACATTTCTCCTTGGTATCTGCACCATCGTCTCTCTGTACTCTTTGGGGACCACCGTTAACATGGGTGTTAGTCAGTCACTGTTCCGGCAGAGAGCTGTTCATGTTTGGCACAAACTTTTCAAACCTCACAGTTTACCTGTGTCAACAATCGCCCGGACCGTTTCATCTGATATTCTGTCTAACTAAGTACAGCGTTCACTGTTAATGCATATTGAGGATGTGACTGTAATAGAAAGGCACATATTTCTAGTGAAGTTTGTAGTTTGACTCTTAACACATTGATTTTATTTAGTTATTAACATCATCTTAAGTCCAAACATGCATGCAAGCCACATGACTGCAGTTAACCAGGAGTTTCTGTGTGTGTGTGAGAGTGTGTGTGTGTGTGTGTGTGTATAATCTGCACATTAAATTCTATCTGCTCATTTCTCACAGAGGACTAATGTAAGGCACTGTTTATGTAATGTTTGCTGTTTTGCCTAAAACAGCTTTTTTTGTTTATCCTGTTTCTTTCACCATGTGGACCGAGGATGAGAATGGACAGTGACATCAGGTGAAACTTGACAATATTCAGGAAAACTTTGGGATAAAATTGTGATCAAATTTGTAAAGTTTCTCTTTCTCCACTGGGGTCTTTATAGCTGTGCTAATTTTTGTAGTCTTCATTTATGCCTAGATATTGTAAAGATTTATTCATTCCTGTACAATATTTCATATTCAAGTCACTAACTGGCTTTTGATTGGAAATTACAGCTCTACAGTTCTTCACTTTTAATTGGCATATCATTAAAGAACAGAATAGGCATAAAATTACTTCCTGTGGAGGTTCTTTAAACTTTAAAAATGTTCTTTAATCTCATTCCTGAAAAATTTTCTTTAGAGAATTCATTCAAAGCTTCTTCATGGAATAAAGAGTTTCTTCTAAAGCAACACACTAAACAGCCCTCTGGGTTCCATTTATCGTCTTAGTTTTAATATAAATAGTGTGAGATTTTGATTTGTATCTCATCAGAATGTGAGAAACATTAGGATCTTCTGAATTAAACTAAATTAAATGATACTTAAAAATGATTAATTACAGTAGGGAAAAATACAGTGACTGCTCTCATGACAGAGGTCAGAGGCATAGAGGCTAAACATACATGCAATTTGCTTTTATTACAAAACCAAAACTCAAAGTACAAATAAAAAAGAGAATAACGAAATCCCACAGAAGAAACAAATCCTTAAAGTAACAAAAACAAAAACCAAGGAACAAAGAGAAAGTGCGGGATAAAGACTGAACCAAACACACGGATATAAAAACACAGAGGGGAAACAAGGAACACCCGGGTACCCGAGAAGGCAGAGCTGCACACTACAGACAAATGAACATGATTACAAGGGGGCAGGACCAGGGAGGAGACGAAACCAAATGACATGGAATAACAAACAAAAAACACATGGGTGAAACAGGGAATACGGACAAAACCAGACAAGAAGTGCAAGTCCTGGCTGGTCTGGTGGTTAAAGTCACTGCAAGAACTAACAATCCGTTCAATATTCAGTAAAAGCTCCAGACATCAGGCTGGACACTCAGCATACAGGACTTTACGTTGGTCATTCGTAAGGCAGGTGTTGTGTCACTGCTTTGCATCCTATCAGCTGATAGTTGGGGACGGCGCAGCAGAGAGACAGGGATGAAATGTCCATGTACTAGAAAAGACCAGAGGAGATCGTCGACGTAGAAATCGGTCTTGATGAACTCACAGATGTCGCTGCCGAAGTCCTTCTCTCCCTCTTGAGCTGATCTTCTCAACCCGTAGGTTGCGACCGCCGGTGACGGGCTGTTCCCGAACAGGTGAACGGTCATGTGGTAGTCCACTACCTCATTCTCAGGGTTGTTGTCCTTGAACCACAGGAAACGTAATACTTCCCTGTGTTCGTCCTTCAAATAGAAACAGTAGAACATCTGTTTGATGTCTGCGGTAACTGCTACCAGATCTTTCCGGAATCTGAGAAGCACTCCAAGAAGGCTATTGTTGAGGTTGGGACCCTGAAGCAAGACGTCATTCAAGGACACTCCCTCAAAGCTAGCGCTTGAGTCGAACACGACCCGGATCTTCCCGGGCTTCTGGGGATGGTACACCCTGAAGATAGGAAGGTACCAAGCTTCCTTTTTATCCACTACAGGTGGTGCCCGCTCTGCATGGTGGTCGTCCAGAACTCCCTGCATGAACTCGATGAAGTCTTTCTTCATGTTGGGTCTTCCCTGGAAGTTGCGCTGCAGTGACATGAAGCGTTCGTAGGCATACCGCTTGTTATTAGGGAGTGATTTCCTTGGAGTCCGCAACGGCAGTGGGGCTATCCATCAGCTGTAGGAACGTCAGACCATCAATAGATGGCGATAGATGATTGTCCTTGTCAGTCCTCGAGAAGACTGTTCTGCCCAGGTGGTCCTCTTGTCGCACCGTAACACATGAAAAAGGAATATCTTGCTTGAAGCTCCGACTCAAGTCTTCCTTGACTTTGACAACATTCAAACAAGGATTCATGCAGCTTGTACGACCGTTTTCCATGAAGCGTGTCTTGAATGTGTTCACTGCTTTCGGAGAGTGAGCTCCACTCAAACAGACATCGCCGACAATCACCCACCCCAGGTCGTGCTTCTGGGCGAATGGTGCACTTGGTGGGCCATTGTATTGCTGACGCACCTTGTGGATTTGGAGTATGTCCCGTCCTAACAGCAGCCAAATCTCTGCGGAGTCATCCAGAGCAGGTATCCTGTCAGCAATGCGTTGCATGTGGCTGTGGTGGTATGCTACTTCTGAAATGGGAATTTCTGCTCTACTGTTAGGGACATTGTTACACTCTATCAGAGTAGGACATAGCCATGGGCCCTTCTTCCTGTGACGTTCATGGCTCCCGCACATGTCGTGAGGGTGTATGGAAGTGATGGCCCTTCAATGTGGAAAGCGTCAAAGAACTCCTTCTTGGCTAAGGAAACATTACTTTGATCATCTAAGATCACGTACATCCTCTTCATCTTGTTACGATGACCTTGCAGATATACATTAACTAGGCATATCTTTGAACAAGACTTGCCTTTGAAGCCCTGACCACACACCTGGGTGCACATGGTCGTTGCAGTTGACCTTGGTGCATCGTCATGCTGCTCAAACGCATCCTTTGACTCCCCACCATGGTCTTTGGAGGGGGTCTGTACCCTAGGTCCCTTGGGAGTAGGCCCTGGATGCAGTGCGGCAAGGTGTCTCTCGCTGTTGCATTCCGCACACTTTATGGCAACATCACAGTTCTTGGCCATGTGTGAGACTGATGCACAGCAGCGGAAACACACACCGTTGTCCTTCAGGAACTTTTTCCTGTCGTCGAGTAGCATAGCTCTGAAGCTCTTGCATTTTCTTAGTACATAGGGTCTCTTGTGTATCGGGCAATTTACATTTGGGTCCACTGTTTGGTTTGTTCCACTCTCTGTTGTTTCCTTGGAAACATCGGTTTTGTGCACTGTAACTTGGTTTTTGTTGTTGAGGTTTCCTGTCTTTTCCTTTTTCAAGGTAGGTGCTGTGGAGCTGCAGGTGTTGAAGCTCGGGTCATTTCTTGCCTTAGCCTCCTTTCTGATAAACTCAGAGAACACTACAAATGGTGGAAATGCAACCCTTTTTTCTTCCTTATAATTTGACCCAAATGTCATCCATTTCTCTTGCAGATAGAATGGCAACTTTTCCAAAATGGGACCGACTCCTCTTGCAGTGTCCAGGCATGCTAAGCCCTGGAGGTACCCGTCTTGTTTTGCGGCTTCAAGTTCCAGCACCAAGTCTGCGAGCTCAGTAAGCCTGTGGTTGTCCCGGTTGGAAATCTTGGGAAAATTATCCAGTTTAGTGAACAGCGCCTTCTCGATGGCTTCTGGAGCTCCATATCGTTCCTCCAGCCTGGTCCAAATCAGTCTAAGAGCAGCCGATGGGTGGCCGATACTAACCGATTTCATCCTGCGTGCTAACTGACTCGACTCAGGGCCTAGCCATTTAATGAGCTGGTCAACTTCGTCGATGGCTGAAATATCTAAGCCCTGTAACACGCTGGTGAATGTTGCCTTCCAGCTGAGGTAGTTTTCGGGTTGATCATTGAAATGACTCAGTCCACTTGTCACCAGTTGACTCCTTATCAGAAACTTAGCTAGGTCTGATATGTCGCCGTTTACAATCTGGCTGGGTGTGTGGTGTGGGGTATAAGAACTGACCCCTGGTTCTCTTTTGGGTTGGAGCTGATTCATTCCTTGTGAGTATTGGTGATATGAGGTGTTAACCTGTGACACTCGTTGCTCTCTGTCAATCCATTGTGACACAGGAGACTGCATATGTGGCTGCTGTGGGCCGAAACGTTGCTGCATCCCATTGTCTGGAAGGGCGCTCGGTTGTGCTGGAGTGGAAGCGTTGTGCCCTTGAATGTGCGTCGGTTGGGCAGGTAGTTGTGGTGTTTGAGGGGTTGAATCCAATTCTTCTTTATAATGGCTATGTTCTATGTGAGTGTGGTTAGCAACATATTCGCTGACTTTCTCTCGCACATTCTGTTCTTTTGGTAATGACTCAAAACTTGCCAAGCTACCACGATAGCTTCCTTCAGCAGCAGCGGCTTCCATGACAAGAGCTTTGGCGTTAGCTGAATCTGCGTCTCTGTCTTGACGGAGTGCATCCAATTCAGCTTCAAGGCGGGCCTTCTCAATTTTTAGTTCTTTTTCTTTCCTACTGTAGGCTGCTCTAGCCTTAGCTGCTTCAGCATCTGCCCGTGCCTGCGCAGCTGCTACACTAATCTGTGAAGCCCGTGAGCCTTTGGTTCGGTGAGAGCTGGATACAAAGGATCTAACTTTCAATGACTGTTCATCAGTGTCCTTTAGTTGCACTTCTTGCACAGAGAGCTCTTGCAGAACCTCTTTATCCTCCTCCATGCTCTGTTGGGGGGCTGCCATTTTACTGTACTGTTCTTGAAGCCAACAGCCAGCTAAACTCATCTCTTCAACCAATCCCCCAAGGAAGAGGCGGGTCTTGTAAATCAGCGAAATTTATTGAAAAGAAGAGTAAAACTGAAATAAATCCAGATACACAAAGTAAGCATTAATAATGCCTAAACATTAGGTACACATCAAAATAAAATTCGTAAGTATTACAAAACATCTACCCAGGTAAGTAGGTCAGAAAGGCAATCAAATACTACACTTAGCTTAGCTACGGTGCTAATTAAGTCTATGCTATTTATCCAAAGGAATCGCTAGCATTAGCTTAGTCATGTATCATTAACTGCACAATAACTGCTGTACCGTTTCCACACAAATCAACCTATTCTCTCATAAAACGTTCGACCAAACTATTTATTTATTCACTAATTTATCCCTTTCACAAGACAACCAACATAGATGTACTCACTGGCAATGCCGCACCAAAGAGAACGATAAAGTTTTAGGGCGCTGAGCCGACGTACGCGCTTCACCCTGAATAACTGAAAGACAACCGCTAAACCCCCGAACCAGGAAGTAACATCGTACCACGAACTGAGAATTACTGTGTCAAAATAAAGGCCCTTTTTCAAAATACATTGCCCGTGGCATCACACTCCACCTTTCAGGACATCTTAGACTCCTGGACTGTTTGATATTGAGAAAAACATAATAATATTTCGAGTCTTGAGGTTTTTCAGCCACTGAGTGATCCTCTCTGTGGTCAGCATTCTTATGGACATCTTTTCATCTTCTGAATGTTTTTTCCACAGCAGGGACAAATGAGAACGACACAGCCTCTGAATGTTTTAGTGGGATCCCTCGCTGGCTGCAGCACTGCTCTTCATTTTTACACTCTTCTGTTTGTTGTTAGTGAAGAGTCTTTATTGACTCTTCATCAAAAGTAAACAGTATTATTTTTAGGATGTTTTGATTTGTACCATGAGCTCCAGCATCACCTCCTGCGTCTGATTGTGTTCTACTGCTGTCAGATTACTAACTTCATTATATATAACGCCTACAAACAGCCGGTAAAAGGAACAAAATTAACAGGGTTGAGTTTTTAATGTTCTAGTGGAACAGAAGTTTAAAACATTGATTGATTTTCAGCTTCAGAAAATAACCAAATTACACACTTCAGCAACTTCAGCAGCTGAATCTCCTCTCAGCTGTTCAGTCAGTGAGTCTCTCTCCCTTCATTCCAGCTTCCGTTCTTCTCAGGAGACTCACTTTCAGCTCCTCAAAGAATCTGCAGACACACCTCCACAGCACTGAGTGTTCTTCTCACAGTGGAAGGATGGACAGAAACACCTGTGGATGTTCTCAAATCTGAAGCAGCTTAATCTTCTCCTCTCTCTCAGAGATCAAAGCATTCAGTGCTGTTTATCTGATGGGGCAGTTTTGGGGTCGACAAGCTCTTCCAGGTGGTTGTTAGGAGCCACATTTTCTCTGGAGCTTTTAATCAGCTTTGAATACCAGCTTTGTAACTCCTGATTATCATGTATTTTCACTTTGACTTTCTCCTTCATCTCATATCTAATCTCCTCACGAACATCTGCTGAATAACCAGTAACTTGCTCTTAAATACTGTAACTGTCAGGTTATCTCCTTAATCTGTCGGGGCTTCTGGCTCTAATCTAATCCTGCATGAACTCACTGTTAACTGTCAAATAAAGGACAATGCTGGACATTTTGATTGACAGGTTCCTGCTCTTCTGTGCTTCCTCTGTTGGCATTGAGGTGGGCAGTATGTTGGAAGAGGCTGACTTCCAGTTTCTCCTCGTTCCTCAGAATCAGGACAGATTTTTAAAGGTCCAGAAAATAAAAGCTTTAAAAGGGTAAAAATCTGCTGTTGGTCTTTTACGCTGATTTATGCTGCATATTTACTGACATTTAGCTTTTTAGTCCACAGTCAGGAGCAGCACTTAACTATGAGTTTCCCAGAATTCCTTCATCAACACAAGGCTGCACTGTACTGACCAACCAGTAGGTGGTGCCAAACCCATTTAATAAAAACAACTAATAAACAACTTTTAAATAAAAAACTACTTCAAAGCATCAAGTAAGTAGTAAAAACCTATAATAATTATGGCCTCATAAAAACCTTGCAGATCTGTGCCGATCACAGTGACCATCATTTAAAATGTGGACTTTAAATGTTTTAGGTGGAGGTAAATGAGGTGAGGAACTGCACCGCTGTGGACAGTAGATCTGTTAGAAAAGCAGGAACAATATTATTTATAATATTACATTATCTGCAATTTTAAAGTATCTGCAATCCTCTTATTTTTAAACAGTAACATCAAGATTAACAAATTATTAACAATACAATGTATCTGTAAAATCACAATGAAGTGATGGCAATGGATAATAATAATAATAATAATAATAATAATAATAATAATAATAATGAAAAGTGCTTGAACTTTAAAAGATCAGAGAAAGAAAAGTAAAAGAGGCTGTCAAATAAAATCAACAAAAATAAAAATAAAAGCAGTGATAACAGTTAAAACAATAAAACAAACAATAACAAAAATAAAAGTCCAATAATATACAGTGCTGGCCAAAAGTATTGACACCCCTGCAATTCTGTCAGATAATGCTCAATTTCTCCCAGAAAATGATTGCAATCACAAATGCTTTGATATTAAAATGTTAATTTAATGTGTCTTCAATGGAAAACCACAAAAAGAATTGTCAAAAAGCCAAGTTGGATATAATTCCACACCAAACAAAAAAAGGGGGTGGACAAAAGTATTGGCACCCTTTGAAAAATCATGTGATGCTTCTCTAATTTGTGTAATTAACAGCACCTGTTACTTACCTGTGGCGGCAATAACTAAATCACACTTTCAGCCAGTTAAAATGGATTAAAGCTGACTCAACCTCTGTCCTGTGTCCTTGTGTGCACCACATTGAGCATGGAGAAAAGAAAGAAGACCAAAGAACTGTCTGAGGACTTAAGAAGCAAAATTGTGAGGAAGCATGGGCAATCTCAAGGCTACAAGTCCATCTCCAAAGACCTGAATGTTCCTGTGTCTACCGTGCGCAGTGTCATCAAGAAGTTTAAAGCCCATGGCACTGTGGCTAACCTCCCTAGATGTGGACGGGAAAGAAAAATTGACGAGAGATTTCAACGAAAGATTGTGCGGATGGTGGATAAAGAACCTCGACTAACATCCAAACAAGTTCAAGCTGCCCTGCAGTCCGAGGGTACAACAGTGTCAACCCGTACTATCCGTCGGCGTCTGAATGAAAAGGGACTCTATGGTAGGATACCCAGGAAGACCCCACTTCTGACCCAGAGACATAAAAAAGCCAGGCTGGAGTTTGCCAAAACTTACCTGAGAAAGCCAAAAATGTTTTGGAAGGATGTTCTCTGGTCAGATGAGACAAATGTAGAGCTTTTTGGGAAAAAAGAACACGGTCCCTACAGTCAAACACGGCGGAGGTTCCCTGATGTTTTGGGGTTGCTTTGCTGCCTCTGGCACTGGACTGCTTGACCGTGTGCATAGGCATTATATGTAGGGCCCAGTGTGAGAAAGCTGGGTCTCCCTCAGAGGTCATGGGTCTTCCAGCAGGACAATCACCCAAAACACACTTCAAAAAGCACTAGAAAATGGTTTGAGAGAAAGCACTGGAGACTTCTAAAGTGGCCAGCAATGAGTCCAGACCTGAATCCCATAGAACACCTGTGGAGATCTCAAAATGGCAGTTTGGAGAAGGCACCCTTCAAATCTCAGGGACCTGGAGCAGTTTGCCAAAGAAGAATGGTCTAAAATTCCAGCAGGGCATTGTAAGAAACTCATTGATGGTTACCAGAAGCGGTTGTTCGCAGTTATTTTGTCTAAAGGTTGTGCTACCAAGTATTAGGCTGAGGGTGCCAATACTTTTGTCCGGCCCATTTTTGGAGTTTTGTGTAAAATGATAATTGATTTGACTTTTTTCATTCTCTTGTGTTTTTTCATTGCAAGCAAAATAAATGAAGATATTAATACCAAAGCATTTGTGATTGCAATCATTTTCTGGAAGAAATTGAGTATTATCTGACAGAATTGCAGGGGTGTCAATACTTTTGGCCAGCACTGTAACACAATGGTAAGATTACAGTAGAAGTAATGAAAAATAAAAGCGAGTTAAACAGCACAGTGAAAATATGTTTTTAAATCAGAGCATAAAAGGACAAACGTTTATTGATCATGAGTTTCAGATCTTTGGTGCGTAAAACCCAAAAGTCTGCTTCACCACTTTTTCTAGGTTAAATCTGTGGAAAGTGAAGGCAGCAGTGGATGATCTCGCAGCTCGATGTGGATCAGAGTTTAAGAGGCTTTCAGAGACGTATGAAGGAGCTGCAGCTCTAACAGATTCAGAAACGACTAATAATGATCTTCATTTTCTCGCTGCTGCTTTTTGAACAAGCTGTCTGGATCCGTTTCCGTGTAACTGCTAACGCTACTGTGAAGCCTTGAAGCTGGTAAAGTGATGATATTTAGTATGTTATGACTGCATGATTGCTATCTGCTGCTGCTTTCGTCCAACAGGCATGGAGCAGTTTTATAAATCCATCAGAAACTATTCAACCATTCATTTGCCAAATATATGCACAATATACTCAGTTATACTCGGGTCTACTTAATGAGATTTATAAAGAAAATGATATAACGATATCCTTATACCGTTCACCACTATTGGTGTGTCTGCTGGAGAGGTGGGAGCTTTCATCTTCTCACCTTCTTCTGGACTGTGCTGTAGATCAGAATTTCATCATTCCTGCAAACATTTGTGACATTGAGATCATATTATTAATGTTTCCTTTTTAGGGGGGAACTTAAAATATGATCATGTTCTGAGGTGCTAAACACTTTCCAAGGTTAATCAGTTTCATCTTTGTGATTTGTTCAGGGAAAAAATGTTTCTAAATTCAATTCCATGTCAATAAATCTGAAAATTCATGATGAGAACTGCTCTTTCTGAGACTCGTCACCCACTGGGTGCTTCACTGGTGTCAGAAGTGAGATAAAAAGCACACATGGGTCCAACTGGCTCATTGATTTTCAGACAAATAAGTATTCGCCATCTTAG